>NW_009931966.1:0-5485 GCF_000696875.1 Nestor notabilis
CATAGATGGGACCTGGGCACTTGACCTGAGGGGTGGCGGCGAACGCGGACCCGCCACAGAGACAGACCGACAGCACAGCAGCGGGCCGTGCTCGGCTGAGGGAATGGGGGAAAGGGCTGCACTGGCACTTCCCCCCGCTTCGATGGCTACCTTCCAACCCCGCAGCTTCCAAGCGTTCATTTAAGCCGATACCGAAAAAGCCGAGCTGTGTTTCATGCTAAACTATTGCCCAAGTGGACCACTGCGGTCCGACAAGGGAAGATGAAACTTTCCTGCAACACCGTTGGAACCCCTTATTTTGTAATACAGAATGGCTGGAACATGCCAAATGTGGACCTACTCTATTGTATCTACAGACAGTGTGACAGAAACAGTGAATCAAAGCTAACCACTATATTCTGCAAGTAGGCTGTTCACTCTGAAGCTTACAACACATAATTGAAATGTAATTAATTCTTTTGCTGATTTAGTACTTAGAAGAAACCTTCACCTAAAATTCTCATTCCTCGTAGCAGATTGTGAAAGTCAAAAGAGGTCTTTGCCTAATTATTTTTTCTCTTCCTGCAGATTATCTGTCTGCCTCAGAAGAGGTCTGTGAAAAGGACAGAACATGTGCTTCAGAGTGAAGGCTGAAAATAATACATTTTCTTTTCATGTGCTTACCAGCTACAAGCATACCCGCTGTTCTTTTGTCTTCCTTTCTACCTCCTTCTGTGCAGTCATGTCTCAGTTGTAACTGTGTTAAGACTAACAAAAATAGTGTTTTACCTATTTACTAGCATCTTTTTCATCACTGAAGGTCATTCTACAAGGTAACCAGCCTCACCGCTTCAGAACTTCCCATAATTTTAGCCTATTCCCCTTCTTCAAAGCCATCAAAAGGGAGTGGAACAAATGAATGGCTTTAGGAGAGGAAAAGGCAGGAGACAGGACATGCAACTGAAGGTGGGCAAGAAGCAGAACAAAGTTGCCTGGGAGGAAGCTTGAACACAGCCTGACTAAATGCTACTGTTTGATGCTTTGAATTAATAGAATCATAGAATGGAATCAAAACAAACTGAACACAGTATTCCAGTTGTGGCCTGACAAGTGCCAAGTAGAGTGGGATGATGACCTCTTTACCTCTCTTGGTGATGCCCTTCTTGATGTAACACAGACTGCGGCTTTTTTTTCCACAGCAGCACACTGTTCACTCATATTGAGCTGCTTGCCCACCAGGACCTCCAGGTCACTTTCCACAAAATTGCTCCCCAGCCACAGGGTAGATCCCAGCCTGTGCTGCATTCTCGGATTGGGCTTATCTAGGTGCAAGATCTTACACTTGTCCTTACTGAGATTCACAAGGTTCTTGTTTGCTCACTCCTCCAGCCTACCCAGATTTTCCTGCAGGGTGGCTCTCACTTGGCCTTGTTGAACTTCATGAGGCTGGCATCAGCCCACCTCTCAAGTGTGTCAAGGTCCCTCTGGATGGCATCCCTTCCCTCCAGCGTATCAACCGAGCCACACAGCTTGGTGTTGTTGGCACATTTGCTGAGGGCGCCTCAATCCCACTGTCCATGTCACCAACAAAGATGTTGAACAGGATCAGTCCCAACACCATCACCGAGGGACACTATTCTCTTTGTAGCTGGTGCAGATGCAGTTATCTTAGCCAAGTCACAACTTGAGTCCTCAGCTGTCCTATTCCTAACTAAACACTTTTTAAGCCTCATTATTCCTACCAAAATTACTTCACCCTAATACAATTCTACTGCACCATAACAGGTTTTTTTGCCCCACCATACTGTACCATATCCTTTCTTCCCCCCCTGAAGAAACAGAAAATACTACAACAAGAAAAGACAGGGTCTTAAACAATAAAGGACTTTTTCCGTGATGCAGGATGATCCTGAGCTGAAAGTTAACAGGACTTGTATGGATGCAGTTGCTTTTTCACAAGAAAAGAACAGCAAGTGGCCTTTTGCTGGTTTGGCTTTGTGATGGCACTACAAGAACAACAGGCACTGTGTAATGTATAGAAGCAGGTGCAGAACAAAAGACTGCACCTTCTTTTCACAAACGTTTTAAAACAAGAGGCATAGATAGCAACACAGGAGCCTAGGGAGAATGGGCAGTACTAGTTAGCTTCTTACCAGCAGCTAAAAAGTAGGCATTACAGTAAACACAGTGGAAAAAGTTAGGTTGTCCTAGACATCACCTTCCAGACCTATTTCTGCATCTGTGGCTGGGCTTGAGAAGACAAGGTACAAGGCTTGGGAAACCAGCAATAGAATAATAGTTGAATGAATTAAGATTTTGCAAACCTGTAGAAGAAACAGGAAAAAGCAAAATTCCCTGTCCAGAGCTCAAACCAAAAAAAACAAAAAAACAGAAAAGAAAAACATACCTAAGAAAAGGACTCAAGTTACTTCTTCCTCCATATAGGAAACATCCTAATATCTCCATTCTAACAGAGATAAATGATTTCCTAAATCATTAATCATCACCTTTTGCTGTACAAAAACACTTGGAAGTCATCCATCATAGCACTTTTCTTCATGCCCAAGGTAGCAAAACTAAATGCAAATCCTACTTATATACTTAGCATACATGCATTACATTTTTAGTACAAAACCATCCATCTTCTCTAAAGTGAGCTAAAGCCAACCCACTTTCCTGAAACAGGCCTTTTAAGAAAGAAGGGTCAAATGAAAAACAGCTGATTCACTAGGACAGAAAGTTATTTACCTCCTCATCCAGGCTGTTTTTTCTCTGCATGTAAGTGTATCACTTAAATGTTTCTTGAAGAACTGTAACTTTATGGCTGAAGCAGACATCCAAGAAGGATTTTTCATAGAGACCAGGAACAAGTATTGCTCTATAGATGAGAAGGGTGAACTTAGAAGTCTTAAATATCAGATTAAGTGAGGAGGAAGCTTAAAAAGAGGTGGGTTGGATGCAAAGAGTGGGGGAAAGCCTTTAATTTTCCTTAGCAAAGCTGAAAACTGAGGTGTGTTTCGAGAGTCTGTGCAACGTAGGCTGGGGTCAAACCCCTGGTTTGTTCAGCATATACTTTACCCTGTACTTTACCACATTCTTGTTTAACTAGCTGGATAATTAAGATATTTTCCTCTGGTTTGGTGGGGGTCACATTTCCTTTTATCTTAGTAGATAGCAAAATTCTGTCAGTGATTTGCAGCTGGTTGGATTTTCAGGTGAAATGAGAGATTTCTCAGTGGTGGTAAGACTTGGTTTTTACCTTGTTAGTAGAGTGTTTAGAAACAGTCAGCAGAGTTCAGGAGGTGCATAAATTAAATCCAGGCTTAAAGGCATGTACATGTCACTTCAGGCATGCCTCTGTTTATGTGGGGTGGAATAAAAGTTCTGAGGTTTCAATGAAATGCATACCATTACCAAAATGAGGCTGCTTTATTTTCAACATAAAGAACTTTGCTGCAGGAACAGGGCAAGTCTGGAGTGAGAGAAACAATGATACAGGTGACAAAGCATGTAATCCTTAAAGTGTCTTTGGTTAAAGGCTTGGGTAATTTCTCCCTTGTCTGTTTTGTGAAAAGGGGTTACTTAGTGTGTCTCATCCTTTTTGGCTGCTTTTCTACCTCTCATTATCCACCAGGACTTGATGTTAGACATGGTGCTCACCACTGTTGCTCCAGGTGAAGTGCTTTGTCTGTGCAAGACAGGAACTATAGTTGTTTCTGACAGGTTCTAAAGTGCCTGTATAGAAGTTCTCAATAGTTATTACTAGGAAAAAAAACCCCACAACTCTCTCTTTCTTTTATCCATTACCTATGGGGATGTTTTTCTGGTATCACTCCACTGTGTAGCCTTAATGCCACTGTGTGCATCTGCTCATCACTGTATGTCATACACCAGCTGTGCTCTGTGTGCAGACCCCATCTCTGTCTTTTAGAGTAGAAGTTTCTACTCCAACAGAGCTTCTCTCTCAGGAGAGTTTGTTAACTCTGTTGTCTTCATATGAAATGCTGGTTTGTATCCCCATCTCAGTAGCCAGAGGATTTTGGGGTAGATTTGTGTCCCTTGTATTTGGTTACACTGGGAGAATGAAAGAAGAAAAGAATGAAGAGTTTTTTCATCTGGATCAATAAAAGGAGTGAGTGATCGATATGGTGAAGGATGTTATCAGTAGTTCTACAGAGCTTAATCTCCAGTTACTGTGTTTTCATGCTCAACAGTGGCTCAGGATAAAAAGTAGTATGTGCACGTTTCAGTCCTTTCTGAGAGTGCATGTTAATTCTTGTGATAATATTACACTTGTAATATATTGATGAATAACACAATTAATATTAATGGGTTTATGTTGTGTTTTCTACAGTTAAAGGGATATACAGCAGCTGGCATGTTGGTTAATTTTGGTGGTTAGGGTTTTTTTCACTTCTGATGCTCTCTGCTGGTTTGAAGTGGCTTCTACTCAAACCACCTCCTGCCTTTATGCTCCCTTTATCAAGTTCTGCAGCAGGAAACCCCTGTAAGATAACCCCCTTGTAGGACATTAACTGTCAGTTTGAACATTTGCTTCGCTAATGGTAAATGAAAGGCCATCTGTCCTGTTCGCAGGAAAAATCAAGACAGACCAAAATGCTGGAATGTGAGCTGAGAGGCAATCACAAAGAGCGATGCCTCCACGACAACATGTGAGACATCATTTCTCGGTCTTTTGTGGAATCTAACCATAAATCCAAATCTGCAGAAGGCAGTAAGTCAGCAAAAGAAGTCTTACTCCAAAGGCACTCCATTGTGGTGGTGTGAAGTTTCTACAGAGATACTGATGTTCCTCTGCCTTTAGACGAGGTACCTAGCGCAGTTCTAGACACACAGTGAGAGCTAGAGAGGCTCACCTTGACATCTTGCCTGTGCTTGGTTCGTATCCAAAATCTGGGTGTTTCTTTCTCTGACCCTTGAGAACGTAGGAAGTTCGTCAGTTTCGAGTTTTCTATAAACTCTAGCTCGCAGTGAAGGAGGGGAAACAACCGGTGTTCCCCACCTTGGAGAGTGCCGCAGGCTATGATCTGTGCGGCACACACCCTCTTTGGCTCAAGGGGTGCTGCTGCGGAGCAAAATAAAACATGCGAGTGTGCTACCGAGACTGCTAAAAAGCCCTGTGACTCTAGTCTCGTGGTTAGGGCATCTGCCTGAAAGAATGCCCCCAGACCCGAGTATAAATTCGATCCAGGAGCTGCGTGCCAGAAGCAAGGCACACTTGTAGGAGCTAGTACTGTAGTGCAGCCTTTAGGTTGCCCTGGACGGGTGGCAGCCAGAAAGCAGCGTTAGTGTTAGAAATACTCAAACCTCCTCGCTGCCAGGAGGACACAAAGGCTCCGCTGATCTTTACAAGTCGCGGCAGCTCGGTTTGCCCCCGTTTGAAGGCCTGGGCGCCGCTCGCCATCCACCCTCGCCTCGGTGCCGGGTCGGAAGACGCCCTGAACCGCACCTCACCACCCCAGCCCGCCGTCCTGCCGGAACTGGG
>NW_009931967.1:0-885 GCF_000696875.1 Nestor notabilis
ATGGGGCTGGTGCAAGGCTGGAGGCTCTGCTCAGGGTGAATGTGGTGACAGAGCTGATGACAGCGCAACACTGGGCAAGAAATGTCATTTTCTGAAGGTGGGTGCATGTGCTGCTGGCACGAGGGCGCTGCACCAGCCCTCAGATGCTGGTGCCATAGAAATACGTAATGACATTTGTTTGACCCCAGGAGGAAACTGTTAGACAGGCTCTAATCTCTGTAAATCTTACATTACTCTTCCTTATTCAATCCAGAGCAGACTGACAGTCATCAAACAGAAATGGGGCTGTAAGACAGCACAGCTTCGTCTTTACCAACGTTCTCTTACTGAGGCTTTTCAGGTGGTGCTGCCCTTAGAGTGCATAGGTGAGGCAGACTTGGCTGGAACGTGTGACGCCCATAAGAAATGAAGGAAACTATATTTATCTTTAATGCCACTTGCACGTGTCCTAAAATGCACTCCTGTCACAGCCTTTTCTTGCCTGAACCTCATCCCCCAGTCCTGAAGCTCCTCCCAGCAACGATTCCCTCTCCTGGCAAGCATCTAAAATGGGCTGAGGGTGTCGGAGGTGGGAAGTGGCTGCTTGGGAGCACAAGCTTCCTGCTCCGTAGGCTCCTTGCCAGCTTGGCTGCCCGAGGCTGTGTTCCTGCAGCAGATGGGTGACAAACAGGGGCGCTGGCAGCCGTGCACCCCCACGACGGGGTTGTTCAAATCCTGTTTTCATTCCTGCGACGTTCCCTGCGTTCCAAGGGTAATCCGCGCAGCCAGGAGCTCCTGCTAGCCCGTTACGCAATGGCTATTTTCATAACCAGAGGGTTTTGCACAAAAACAAAGACCCGTCTGTGCGGCTGCACGATGGCTGCTCGCCATGACCCCATGTCTGAT
>NW_009931967.1:895-3554 GCF_000696875.1 Nestor notabilis
GCTCCTGTCGCCGCCAGCCGCCCCCTGCCCCCAGCACACAGGACAGAGCCTGGCAGTGGTGCAGCGTGAAGGCGGCAGCATGGTGCTCGCTGGGCACGAAGCTGCTCAGCCAGCAGCCAGCATGTACAGCAGCTTTGTCCCTGCAGCCAGGCAGCCCCCAGGAGCTGTGTGATGGGGGCCGATGGTGCTCCCCGTCCCGTCAGCAGCAGGGATGTGCTGCTGTGGTGCATGGGCATGTTGTTAAGCACAGGGGAGAATGGGGCCTTGCATCTGGGGGGGGCAATCCTGCTTTGTAGAAGCCTCCCTGGGAAACAGCCTCTGGCAGCGCTCAGCATATCCCTGCTCACACTGCCCAGCACTCACCAGGTTTCCTCTGGAAATCCTTATAAAGTGGGCATTTAACCCCCCGTGGTGGCTCGTGTGGCACCTTGTGTGCTTCAGGTGAGCAATCACACACTGAGGGGCTGGTGTGGTCCCAGGGAGCACCAGGGCAATGGCCATGGTCCCACCACGCTGAGACCCCCACTCGCCCTTGGGGTGGCTCCAGGGGAGGATCTCTGCTCCGCGGTGGACCCAGGTACAGCAAATGAGCTCTGGCTCCTGCTGCAGCTTTTCCTGCTCCAAGGGCTTGTTTGTGCTGCTGTGACTTTGGGGCTCTGCTGCCTGTTCCAGGCATCCTATTTCCCGAGTGCTGGAAGGGATCTATTACTTTGTTATACCTTTTGCAAGGTGTTTACCAGACTCTCCTGGCCAGCCCTTTAGAGCTTTACATTTAACCTGGCAGCAGTTACCATCCTTCCTGGTTTTCATCTGGATGCGAGTGAATGCCTTCTCACCTTTACCAGCCTGCCTTCCCCTGCGGCCAGCCTGGCTTGCCTCCCTTTCGCCTTTACACTGTCCCCTGGCCGGGCACTGGGTGTTTGCCCCATGGCGGGGGTTGGAGCTGAATGAGCTTTAATTAGAGCTTTACATTTAACCTGGCAGCAGTTACCATCCTTCCTGGTTTTCATCTGGATGCGAGTGAATGCCTTCTCACCTTTACCAGCCTGCCTTCCCCTGCGGCCAGCCTGGCTTGCCTCCCTTTCGCCTTTACACTGTCCCCTGGCCGGGCACTGGGTGTTTGCCCCATGGCGGGGGTTGGAGCTGAATGAGCTTTAACGTCCCTTCCAGCCCACACCAGTCTGTGGAGCTGTTGCTGAGCAAGGTTTGCTTTTAGTCGCCGGGGACTGTGTGGTCACTGCCTGTGCTTTCCAGAGCTATGGGGCACTGCATGCTGAGCCAGGCACCCCCTGCACCACTTGCCTCGCAGAGGGGACATAGTGGGCAACACAGCAACGGTGAGGAGCCAGCAGAGCCTTGTCCCAGCCCATCACCCCGGCACCATCCTCCCACAGAGGGCTCAGACTCAGGGTGCTCCAGCGGCAGAGCAGGTGCCACGGGTGCAGCGACCGCTCAGGACCAGTCCTGGGGATGTTTCCATGCTCTTTTGCAGATATCCATGAATTCTACGACTTCACGCTGCGCTCTGCGCCCCTGCAGCCCCCCAGCCCCGACACACACCATGGCACCGCTCAGCAGCAGCGTGGGGCCAGCTCCACCGTCCCACCCGCAGAGCCCCAGCACTCACCTGAGGTAAGAGCTGCTCCGGTGCGATGCTGCAGGGCCAGACCCTGCTCACTCCTGCTCAGCGGGGGACCGGGGGGCACAGGGGGCTGCTGCCACCGCAGCTCACACCCAGGGTGTTCCCACACCTCCTCTGCCATAGCTTGTCTCATTAAGGAGGCACGTTCTCTGGTTCACAAGTGTTAATTGAATTACTCCTGATGCAAACAGCTTCAGCTCCAGCTCTGGATCCTGTCCTGCTGTTGCAGCTGTATTAGCTGCTTCCGTCTGACGCTGTCTCCTGCAGAGGCATTGGGGTTCTCTGATCCAGCCGCTTCGCGGGCTGCTTTTGATGAGTGAAGCAGGTTGAGTCTTTTAAGTTTCCCTTTTCAGGATTTTTCCCAGCTCTCAGATAACTCCTGTCCCTATTATCCACCTTCTCTTTAATTTTCAACAGCCTTTTAAAATGTACGGCACCAGGTGGGGAAGCAGGAGGTGAGAAGTAAGGTCTCACTTATCTCAAAGGCACCGGGGTAAATAAAATCGCCTTGTGCCTCTGCAGGCCCTTTTCCCGTCCCCCTCTCACCGCCTCATGCCTTGCCAAGGGATGCTGTGGGATCCCCCTCAACTGGGGATATGGGAACATTGGTGCAGGAATGGGAAAATTCAGTTGAAATAAAACTACCAGACAAACACCAGATTTCTGCCTCAGGGACTGAACTGGCTTCCCACTGTATGTGCCTGTGGGGACAGCAAATCTGATTGGCACACAGGGACAGTTGAGCTGAACTCTGTGCTCCTAAGGAGGCTTCCAGGAAGTTTGCTGATCAAGAACGGGGAGGACAAAACACAGTCAGTGCAAGCAGATGTCTCTGTCCCTCTGGCTCAGGTCTTCCTTGCACCGAACACAGGCTGCAGTGATCCTGCTGCCCATGGGGCCGGTGCTGGGGCAGGCTGACCAGGGTGTCAGGGTGTTCACTGAAGGCAGCACGATCCCTGTGCATGGGGGGCAGCTCCTTTTGGCCCTTCCAGCAGCGGTGGGGAGGGACTGGAGGCA
>NW_009931968.1:0-21192 GCF_000696875.1 Nestor notabilis
ATATTTACTATATATATAGTATATATAACTGTGCAATTGTAGTGCAAGGTAAGAGACCAAAGATCTATTTACCCAATATTTTACTTCCAGCAGTGGGCAGGAGCCAATATCCATGGCAGAGTATAACCTAGTAAGTACAGGATTCCCACTCTGGCCATGCCATTGGTCTCTGCCAAAAAGAGATGTTTTGGCAAAGAAAGACTTGCAGTCAGCCCATCAGCTTTAATAGCTGCCAAGAAAGCTCTCCATGAACTTGTTGGGCCTCTTCCTGAACTCATTTTCCCTCTTGATCTCTGCACCATCCGGTGGCGGTGGGTTCTACAGTTTAATTCTGCAGAGAGTAGTAGAAAGTTTAGTTTTATTTAAGCATAAGCTTTAAAAAAAGGCTACTGGTCTGTCTTCACTCCTGTTCCTTGTTGTTTCTTCCAGTTTAGCAATGGGAAAAGAAGGCCAAGAAGTTTTATTGACTATAATAAACACTTCAGGGAAAACTGAGTTTAAGCATTTCTGTGGTTACGTTTTGACTGTTCTTACTATTTAGTGCTTCCAGTGCCGCTGTGACAATTGTGTGCTGTTTCTCGACCTGTCCTTCACTCTCAAGGTGGAGGAAAAGGCCAGAAGGGAAGGTAAGAGTGATGGAGACCAAAATGCTGTGAATAAGCAAGCATGCCTTGAAGCAGGGCATCAGGGTTAGCCATGATCTGTGCCTTCTCCAAGCCTGCATGATGGGAGCTCACCATTAAACAGGTAACCTGCCCAGGTATTATTCCTGGCTAGATCTTAGCATGCAGAGGCCTTGTTTTGCAAGGAAAGGACAGTGTCCTTTGCTCTGGTATCCCTCCCTGTCAAAGCTGAATGAAGTGAAAGGGTCCTATTCCAAAAGGAATTTCCCCATGCATACTTGCGCTCTGCGATCCAGCTGCCCTTTGTGTGGCTCTGGAAGGGATTCATTATATCTCCCACTCTCCCCTCGCCTGTATCCAGCCAGACATTAGATCTAAGGATCCTGAAGCATTAGCTCCCAAAGGGAAGTTTTCACTGTGATCCAGCAGATACTGACTCAGAGTACATGGGTGATCTCAGCCCTGGTGTGTAGCTCAGCCAAAGCTCTCCTGGCACTGACTTCAGTGATGAGGATGAGGTGGAGATACACCCAGAAGAAGGTGGATGAGGTGTGGGGGAAACAAGATACAGGTTTGGACCAGATGTAAGGGTCTGTTCAGGACTTTAAAAGAGCAGGTAAGTGCCTCAGCTTGGCAGAGAGCAAGACACTTTCCTGACTAAAGCTCAGGGTCCTGCTCAAGACAGGCTGTCCACGATGTCAGCTGTGGAGGGAAAAGTGGTGAGGGTGATGCTGTCTGGTGAGCCCAGGCACTGAAATTCAAGGAGGAAAAGGCCTTTAGCAGGGCTGGAGAAAAGATGTCAGCTCCTTCCCACACCCACCAGCACAGTGCTGCTGGGTTTCAAACCCTTCTGTGGCTCCTTCACCATAAGCTGCTGGCTCAGGCTGTGCAGCCCTTGCAAACCTACACCGTGTGTTTGCGGAGTGCCCGTCCAGCTGCCTCGCACTGACCAAAGTCCAAGCTTTGTCTGTCTTACTAGGTAGAAACACTGCTTGGGCCACAAAGACTTGCTTTCTATTAGTTTCTGTCATCAACAGCTCAATACCCTGGCTGCGGTCTTTGCTTTGATAATTTTTCCTTCTGATTTTAATAAGAATTTAAATCTATTTTTCTCAAGCTACATTTCATGTAGGTAAGTAACTGAGCAAGGTTGAGAGACTTGAGTCATCAGACAATCCAGCGCTTTTATTTGGTTTTACTTTATTTTGCAGGGGGTTTTCTTTAGTTTGCAGATTAGACTTCGTGTAGTCACATCATCAGGAGCAAACAGAACCCTCTAGAGGATCTGATAAGATCATGAGTTGTTAGGACAACTCTTACATTGTTGTTACATCTGTAAGAGTTGCCCTCTTAGAGATCCAAAGCAAACAGGGCTCTATGGTGTAACAGAAAGTAGCAGACAGTGTTGGACACAAACATCCTCAGGATCCCAGACACTGCTTTTAAACAAGTTTCAAGGGTGGAGATAGTTGAAGCAGCTAAAAGCAAACTTTTAAAAATAGCTTGTCATAGCAAGGCTCAGCCTCGAAACACAAAAATGCAAGCATTAGGGTTGGTATGTCTTTCACTTCGAAACAGCTGTTAGCTGCACAGTTCCTCATGTCTCCAAGTATGGTCTCAATCTGATTTCCTTTTAGTTTTCTTTTTTCTTTCCTTTTTATTCTATTTTTTCTTCTTTTTTTTCTTTTCCTATTATTGTTCTTCCGCTTTGCAATCAGATATCCTGGCTCCCTCCCTGCCCTACTTACCCATTGAAAAGCCCAACTTCCTGCTGTAAGTGTTGTTCCCAGATATGGAGCAGATATGGATATCCCTTCAGCATCAGGGCACTGAAGTCTCTGCTGTCCTCCAGTGAGGATAGACCTGTGCAACACACCAGGTATGACAGAAGAAGTACGAATGCTCCTGGACTTCTGGTGAAGAACTATCACTTTTCTGCACTACCTTTGCTGATGCTGTGTCTGCCTTGGTGGAGAAATTGTAAGTAGGATCTATACTACCCACTTGCGTATGGAAAGGCCAAAGGAAAATAGTGCAATACCCACAAAAGTGGGAAAGAAGCAGAGATGGTGAGCAGACAAAGCAGCACCTGCTGTCAGAGGGTTGGTGTAGGAGGTTTCTCTCTCCATCCTATTGCAGTTTATTCAGGGAAAGCAAACATGGTCCTGGCTAAGCAACACGAAAAGGGGTTGATAGAAATAGACCCTCACTTCTCAACTACTGTTCCTGGTTGTTAGAAAGGTTCAGATTAAGTGATGGCAAGTTTCTTACCAGATGTTGCTGTTCGGTGAGTTTTAGTGGAGTTGGGCTGGAATTTGTGAATGTCTCATGCTTTCAACAGATATTCCAGGCTGAAATGACTCAAACTGGAAAGTTCCCAGAAAATATTTATTCATCCCTCTGAATCAGCTGGAACAACTTCTCCAGAGGAGACCAGCCCATTTCATTGTCATCTTAGCATTTTGTGAAACGTCTTTAAAGTGCTTTCAGAGCAGTGTAATTTACATGTGCTGTTTTGTAAATTGTTATGAAAAAGCACATGAGAATGTTTGGTTCCAAACACATGAACATGAGATACAACTGTCAGGATTTATTCTTTGTGATTTTAATCAAAATAGAGTCAAAGCTGACTTAAAAATGATTATCACCAATTTAGAGGGAAGACAGTTTAGTTATAGAACATTCCTGTCCAAACCCAGCCTGCTTGAGAAGGTGTTAGATGGAGTGTGATGTCAATAAGTCAGTGCAGTTTTGCTTTTGCAAGCAAAGACGGTGTATCTCTTGCTGGGGACAGGAGGCGACTGAGTTGGTCTATCTCCCTTTTTTCTGGATGGTCCGAGTGGAGGAGATGTTACAGATGCCACAATGAAATTCTAGAAGGGCTGCTAGAGGCTGACTCCTCCTGTGGAAAGAGTCTTGGCTTTCATCCTAACTCCGCTGTTGAGTTTAACCTGGGACGTGGATTGTTTAGCTGAGGAAAACATCACAAAAACATTTTGCTTGGTCTTGGTTGTTCAGTGCACACTAGTGCAGTGGGGAGGAGTGAACACTGACCTGTGAGTCAGGCAGGGCTGTCTCCTCTGGTATAGACTTGAGATTTGGCTTGGGACATCCCTTTGCTTCCCTGCCTTGGTTTCCCCATGGGGCCAGTGGTCTCCTTCTCAGCAGGCTTTCTCTCAAGCATCCGCTGCTCCCCTTTGCTTGGATGTGGGTTCACACAAAGCCACCTGCTGTGACCCAGCCCTCGGTGTAGCTGCTCCTCTCCATGGCAGGAACTCTTTCATTTCATACAGCTCCTGGAGTGCCTCAGCAGGCCTACTCAGAGGGTGCAAAACTTGGGGTTTGAGACCATCCCTGTCCTGAGGATGGATTTAACCTTCACTCCCTCCAGTTACTCCCTATTGCATGTGTCCTTGTTGGAGGCAGTGACAGGAGCCTTGTGACTGCCTATGGCTGTGCTGTGCATGGCCTTACAGTGGCAGAAGGAGCCATACCTCCGGCTCATGAAGGAGGTGGAGATGCCCACACATTGACAGGGAAAGGGGCTTCCTCAGCAGCATCCGGCTGCCTGGAAATATGGCTGTGCCTGCTGATAAATGCACCCTTTGAAACACCCGGTCAATCTGGACACCTCTGGTTCCGTCTCCGTTAAACATTTGCCAGGTGTCTAAAGGGCAGGATCAGAGCACAGGTCCCAGCGTGCAGCCAGATGTGGGAAGCCAATGCCTTGACACTCCCCAGTATGCAAAGAAAGCCTCCCACCTGTGTTCAACCCATCATAGATGTTATATTGCTGTCACATAGGCAAAGAGCCCACCTCTGCCTTGGGAAGCCCTTGAATAGATTCCCAGAGGCTGGGAGAGCGCTGGATATTGCTGTGAGCTGATCTTGTCCACATGCACCTGCCAGAGGTGCCTGCTGCAGCCATCACCATGTGGCAGGAGCTGGATGGGCTGCAGGCATGTCCCCATGTCACTGCTTTCTGAAAGCCAGCAGTGCCTTAGCTGAGGAGGCTTCCTCTGAGCAAGGGAGCTGCTGAAAGGGAACACAGTAAAAGGCCAGCTTAATTTGTTACCACATAGCTAATGCTGTCAGCTCTGGGTTTTTTCTTAGAATTGGCTTTGGCATCCTCTGTTCAGAGTCCATAAATTTCCCCAGTTAAGACCCAAGAGAAGAACATCTACTGCTGACAGAAATTGTTACAGAAAACAACAGTGAACTCATAACTGCTAAGAATGGACATGACAATGGGTGAAAAACCAAGCATTAGAGGACTACCCAGCCCTCATGGGAGAAGACTCTTCACTTTGCACATCCAGTTCTACACTCTGCTGGAGCAGGATCAGGTTCTGTGCCTCTTTTCCATCAAGTGCAACCTTTCAAAGGTTTGTAATGCAAAATCTAGCTGCCCAAAAACCTTTCCCAAAGGTGGGACCCAGAGTAGGGCTTACCATCCAAAACCAGCAGAGATCACAGACAGACCATGACATTTGTTCTGGGGTTGATGTTCACTGGGTTGTTGCTTTCAGCTCAGTGCCTGGTTCTCGTGTGCTTGTAGCGAGAGGAATGTGTGCTGGGAAGACCTTGAACACTAGCCATCACAATGTGTGTTGGAAATAGTTTGCTTCTGGCCTGCAATCCTGGGGGATTTTTCACTCCTAAGGCAATACCGGTGTGCTGTGTCATGGAGTGGGACAGCCTCTCCTTATCTAGCATGAAGAAATCACAGCAGTACTGAGCCCTATCCCAAAGGATGCCTGAAACAGCCTCTGGCCACCATAGGAGCAGCATAGGCTAAGGTATTTGGTGAGCAACTGCGTACCCCACAGCTCTGCATCCTTTCGTCATACCATTCCCCATCCCTGTGCAAGGAAGTCTTGTGTTTTCAAGCTGTTTTTTCCCCTTCTCCCATTGTCATCTCCAGCTACACAGGAAATAGAAGACCAGCTATTTCCTTGCTGCTTTTGTTCAGCTGATCCCACAGCCTTTCCTCCCCAGCAGAGAACTTCCTGCAGCCCAGAAAGCCCCTATAAACCCAGTGCCCCAAGGTTCACTGGCCAAACTTCACCGTTTCCGTTTCCCAGTCAATCATTCTCCACTGCATGCTCTACTGAAGGCAGCTTTGCAGAGGTCAGCCTTAGACTTACAAACTGTTTGCTCATCTGAGACAGTGGCATTGGGAGAAGGGACAGGTCTGGGAAGGTCTCCTTTCTTTCTCACTCCATCACCGGGGACAAGGCAGCCACATTATGATCCAGCAACATCTGAGACAGCTCCTGCCAGAGAAGGAGGTGGATCCTTCTGCTGCCTTTGCCCTGCTCTGTGGCTCTGCAGCAGCTATGGTGGTCTGGAAATGGCTGGGCAAAAGGCAGATCCAGAAGAAAATAGAAGAGGCTCGGAGGACCCGGGATGAGGGTGTGAAGAAAATGGCAAGGGCCGTCCAGCAGTTCAGGGAGCAGGTAACCCGTCCTTCTGGGGGGTCTGAGTCCCACCGGGGCGTCTGCTGATGTTATTCAGCTCCCCCTTCCAGCTCATGCCTCCTTAGCTTTTATAACGAGGAGTCTAGGGGAGATGTGCCCTCAACAAGAGGAAAGGCTGCCTTGGGAGGAAGGGAAATCGCTGCTCTCCTCAAGCTGGATGAGATGCGATGGGAGTCTACAGCCAGGGAGATGCGAATTGGTCACTGGAAAGAGGTTTTGAACCACACAGGTGATGAAGCAGTGTGGACCTTAGCACTGATCCAAACCTCGGTCCTTTTGGAATCTAGAAATGTCTCTCGTTTCTATGCATAGAAACAAGAAAGCTTTTTTCCTCTTCCTAACTCTAAATTTACACATCTGCCCACACTCCTATATCTTTGTCTCCAAAACCTGGCTTCTGGGTGGTGCGGTCCCAGCAAGTGAGACCTCCTGATTCAGAAGATGCTTGGCCTAACTTCACATTAATGAGGCACGGGGCGCTCAGTGTCCCATGAATGAGGCAGACACCCAAATAGCATGGACGTGGCTCTGAATTCTTACTGCGACACTGATTTCTAACCACCTTTCCTTCTTGCTCCATTCACTTCTGAGTAGGGATACTGGTTAAACCAGCTCATGTTTATATAGGTAACATACCTGGACATAAAGCATACCTGCTACAAGTGATATATATGTTTACAACCTTTTTTCTTAAATATATAGCTCTATAAATATTATATAAAACCTTAAAAAAGGCTGGTGACACTGAGAACTGCCAGTTTTCTTCAGATGAATGGACCTTACCTACCTATGAGTCCCTACTGACCCATCTGTAGTTTGCTGGGCTTGAGCTATGAGATGTTTGTCCTCAGACCAGGCTGACCCACACTGCCTGTACCCATTCTGAGGGGTGAAGGTCCAGCCTGAGACTTGTGTGCAAGGACTTTGGTACCTTCTGCCCAGGGTGATGTTTTCTCAGCTAAGGTTAACTCTTGGTCAGTGGGTAAGTCAAGCCCCACAGTGCCAGGAGGAAGTCTCTGATGCGAGGCATTGCCTTGTCCTCTGCTGCAGTGGATGCATGAAGCTCTTGTACACCTTCAGAGACATCTGGACTCCTGTGTGTGCATCATGTTCATGGCAGTCAAACTCTGGATGAAACACTCAGTAGCTCAAGGTCCAAAGCCCCACGTGCAGGATCCATCTTTCCAGAAACTCTGTTGATAATGTTGACAAGACTCAAGAGACTTGTCCCCTCTGAGCCAAAGAATAACTGGAACTGCTGTCCTGGCATTCCCTTCATCTTCCCCTTGCAGGCCTCCAGTGTCCAGACAGATGCCATTCTGTCCCTGCCCCTTGTGGAACTTGCTGGAAGACTGCGGGAAGGGTCTCTGTCCCCCAGGACTGTCCTCTACACCTACATAGAGAAGGTGAGTGCCTGGCTTTAGCGTTGCGGGCAAACCATTAGGTTCTCCTTGCCATGGTGTGTGGGCAGGCGGCTGAGAAGACTTCGAGCTGGTGATTATGGCAAGTCTTCAATATAGCAGGTATCAGCGTAAAGATATGAAAAGGCAGGGATCTCTCAGTCTTCTGGATCAGACCCAAGACAGTCCTTTGAGATGGCTTGAGCTGGGATGCTCTGGGGAGAGGGGATTACCTTTCATGCCAAGCCACTAGCCCATGTTTTGAAGATCCAGGCAGCTACAGAATGCAGCCGTGTGATGACGCTGTTCTTAACTAACACCTATTCCTCCATGTGTCCGGCACAGGCCCTGGAAGTGACCCAGCAGACAAACTGCTTGCAACATTTCATCCCAGAGTGTGAGGAGCAGCTCCAGGAGATACAACGGCAGAGGGAGAAAGGGCTGCTCTATGGCATTACTGTCAGCATCAAGGACCACATCGGCCACAAGGTGTTTCTCTTTGTGCCCATGAAGTGTCCCATTATGAGCTGGGCTGGGTGGTGAAGTGATGGGACACAAAGAATGGGGAAGGGACCTGAGCCCTGCTTGTTTACACCATGAGAAGCCTGGCTGGGTCTGGGGCTGTGGCCCTACATGTTGTTGCAGCTGCAATCTGGCAGTTAGAAGTCCCCATTAGCAAAAACCCCAACGGGTGAATAGTTATACACCCAAATACAACCAGAGGTCAGGCTGGATGGGGCTTTGAGCAACCTGGTTTAGTGGAAGGTGTCCCTGCCCGTGGCAGGGGGGTTGGAACTAGATGATCTTTAAAGATGATCTTTAAAGTTCCTTCCAACCCAACCATTCTATGATTCAAGTGATTTCTTTTTTGATACATGAGACGACACAGGCTGGGTTGTTTGGGCCATAACTCAGACTGTTACTCAGAGGTTTGCAGTATTGGGGAGAAAAACATGGCTCAGCTTCTAGAAAGTCATTAGTAGCAGGAGCTGTCAATCTCAAATCCCTGCTGTGCAGTAGCCTGGCCACTGAGCCCCTTAGCAAAGACCTTGTGCGTGAGACACACCAGGACACCCCTCACAGACAAGCCCTGATGAGGACTGACCACACACTCCTGAGGTGTATCTGTTAGGCAGCCTCTTCTATAATGACTTACCAATGCAGTTAAGAGGGCTCTAAGCCCAAAGCAATCCCTAAACACCAACTCTAACTGAAAAAGGATCGCACTGTGTTTGCATGGGATGTATATTCCCTCCCAGTACATCCACTGGTAGCTCCACTTGGACAGTAGGACACCGGGTTTGATCCTGAGCTAGTGCACCTATGGAGTGGCATCTAGGTCAGGGGAGAGAAATAGCATGGAAAAGAGCAAGGACAGCTCCAGAAGCCCTAACTCTGTAAGTGCTCCATCCAAGGAGATGGAGTCCTTGGCCCTTCATGCAAGGGCTTGCAAGGGAGTGGGTTAGTAACCCCCTCACCAAAGCAGACACTAGATTATCCTTCCAGAATGGCAGAACTGTGCTGACCGTGTCCACTGTCACTTCTCTCTGCAGGGGCATCTGTCAACCTGTGGGCTTGTGCAATGCCTGGGCACTGTGGTGCAGGAGGACAGCATCCTAGTCAAGGTTTTGAAGAGCCAGGGGGCCATCCCCTTTGCAATGACCAACGTGCCGCAATCCCTCTTCAAGTAACATACATCGTTAGAAATCTTCCCTCTGGTTGTGCTCCTGAAGCTAAAACCCACCCTGTAGGTCCTGGAACAGGTTTCTTCCTGTCTCCTGAGATGTTACCTAGACGAGTTCTCCTTCCATCAGCTGCCAACAACCTCAGTTCAACTGAAAATAGCTTTCAGATAAGATTAAGAGGAAAAAACCTACCATAACATAAGAGAAATCAAGTGTACTTATGCCATAGAGGGAGAGCGGAGGCTCATGGGATTAAGCCATGTCCCGAGGGATTTAAGGATGGAAGGATGAGGTTTGGCTATGCCACACTCCCACTGCGAGGGAAAGCCAACAAACTCAAGGCATTATGCTGTTCCCAACAGCCCACTTGCTGGTTTTCTTCTCCCCAGCTATGACTGCAGCAATCCCATCTTCGGCCAGACCCTGAACCCCTTCAACCACCAAAAGAGCCCCGGGGGCTCCTCGGGAGGGGAGGGAGCTCTGATTGCAGCAGGAGGCTCCATCCTGGGCATCGGCTCGGACATCGGAGGCAGCATCCGCCTGCCATCTAGCTTCTGCGGGCTCTGTGGGCTGAAACCCACAGCCAAAAGGCTCAGGTAGGGGGCTAAAGCACTTAAATAATGCCAAAATTGAATGCTTTTTGTTAAACTAAAGCTAAGATTTGTTTGGGCGGGGGTAGGGTTTTTTGGTTTGGGTTTCCTGTTTCACATAAATCAAATACTTGTAAAACTTCCCACTGGTTTGGGTCCTGAACTGCAGATCCTGCTCTGCTATTCAAACATACTTGGAATATCTCACTATTGCTGAAATGAGAATGTATTCCTTTTTCTTTTCCCACAGCCTGTCTGGAGCAAGTGGCCCATTCAGTGGGATCCTGGCAGGTAAAATAATTGCATTTAATTGTTTTTCTCTACATGCTGTGAAGAGCTCTATGTCCTCCTCTAGGCCTGAGGATAGCCTGAGACAAACAAGATCCATCTGAATTCCATCTGAAACACCCCACCCAGTTGCCTGATCATCCCTTGCAGCCAACATGGCCATGCAGAGGGTTGGACCAGTGCTTGGTGCACCCAGTTGCTTAATGTGGATGTTTGCTCTCTTCCCAATCCAGTTCCTTGTGCTCTGGGGCCGATGGCAAGGGATGTGGACAGCCTGGCCTTGTGCATGAAGGCACTGCTCTGCGAGGAGATGTTCTGGCTGGACCCCACCGTGCCCCCCATCCCCTTCAATGAGGATGTGAGTCCTTAAGTCAGCAAGCTCTGGTTCTTTTCAGGGTGCTGCACACTCAACATATGCATTCTTTAAGAGCCTAGTTATCTTGCTATTACGGGTTTCCAGTAACTTGTTAGCTCTCTTTGAGGGCACAATTAATAATTAATACAAAAAATAGATTAATGGTTATCTTTTCTCCCCCTTCAGCTGACATGTAGCTTATCAGATTGAAAGACCCCAGAAATGAGTGGAGAGGAAGGCAATACCAGGAGCAAAAAGCTTGAGATACTTAAGGGAAGATGACGCAGGATCAGAAAATGTTTTGGCTGAGGACATTTCCTTTCTCTTTGCAGCAAAAGGACTACAGGAGGTTTTTCTACCTCCATCCTTTGTAATAATGATTGAATGTACTGGTCTTGAGTGGCTGTGCTCTGTCTGAAGGGAGGGATGAAGGGGAGGCTGGAGACAAAGGCAAAGGTGGACATTTGGAAAGGGTAACCTATGGAAACTATAGGCAGCAACCAGAAAATTAGTTACTCCCTAACACATAGACTGGTTTGGGTTGGAAGGGACCTTAAAGGTCATTCACTTCCAACCCCCTGTCACAGGCAGGGACCCCTTCCACTAGAGCAGGTTGCTCCAAGCCCCTGTGTTCAACCTGGCCCTGAACACTGCCAGGGATGGGGCAGCCACAGCTTCCTTGGGCACCCACAGCTTCTCTGGGCACCCTGTGCCAGCGCCTCAACACTCTCACAGCAAGGAATTTCTTCCTAATATCTAATTTAACTCTACCCTCTGCCAGTTTAAAGCCATTTCCCATTGTCCCATTACTACATGCCCTTGTAAAAAGCCCCTTTCCAGATGGAGCTTTTGTCCCCTTCTGCAGTGAGCCTCAGCACGGGGCAGTCCTACCCTCAGCAGGGTTGGAGATGCTTCAGTGGTGGCTCTTTCCTCCAGGTGTACTCCAGCTCTGCTCCTTTGCGGGTTGGGTACTATGACACAGATGGCTACTTCCCACTGCCCCCTTGCATGCAGCGGGCAGTGCAGGACACCAGGAGGGCTCTGCAGGCAGCCGGGCACCAGGTGAGCACAACCACGTTACTACAGACATGTAACACAATGGAGACATGGTCCTATATGGAGTAGCAATGCATCTCATAGGGAAACAGCACTGGCAATTGGAGAATTTGTACCTGCAAGGGGGTGAAACATATCCATCTCTGCTCTCCTGGTTGCTGTGGTCCACAACAGACAGGAGCATCCATAAAGTGCTGTGTTTGATCCTAGAAGGTTGCCCTGGAACTTTCTAGGTCTGTCTTTCCCAGCAGGGCTCTGAGAGGTGTTTTCCTCCTTCCTCCCCAATGCCCATGGAGACTTCTGACCATCCTAGACCACTGAGGGAAAAGAGCCATAGGGCATGGGATGAGAAATATCTTTCCCTCCATCTAGACCTACCTGTAGAAACATGCTAGTGGTGCTTTTCATAGCAAAGTGACTCCAGGTCTGAGATGTTGATTGTGCTGGGAGAGGTGGGAATCTGGTGCAACTTCTGGCTCAGGGGCTGCCTGGAGCATGATGGAAGAGGAAGCAGTTCTGGAGGTATCTGAGAGCTGAGCCAAATGGCTGTCAGGGAGGAATAATCCCATGGGGAGATGACTGGGCTGGTAAAGGGTTGAACTGAGGCCTCTCTTGGCATGTGGAGCCCAGGGAAGTGCTGCTCTGCCTTCGAGGTATATCCACAGTTGGGCCTTGGAAATTAGCATGTTCCCAGGCTGACACATAATCTTGTGTTCTGGTGCAGCTGGTGCCCTTTTCTCCACCTCGGATCCACTATGTCATGAATGAACTGTTTCTGAAGACCTTTTTCGCTGATGGAGGCCAAGCTTGGTTGGACCTGTTGTAAGTAGAAGCCCTCGGGCAGCAGTGCTGTAAGACACCTTCGTCCCCAGACCCATGAGCACAACACAGAGGCAAAATGAGCCCAGCTTTCCCACCCCAAACAGGAGATAGCTTTCTGAGGAAAGGCAAACAGCTTCTCTGGCGTGATCCCCTCCTCTTGTCTTCTCTCAGCACAGGAGATACTGTAGATCCAAGCTTGAAATCACAGGTGAATTGCTGCAGGATCCCAAGGCTGGGGAAGAAGCTGCTGGCTCTGATTCTTAAACCTCTGGTGAGTCCCTGGCGTCAGGATCAAAGCAGAACAGTTTCAGCTCTTGAGATGCTTGAAAGCATGATGGAACTGAGAGAAACTTTTAACTAGAAACACTGGGATTTCAGGCCAAGGCACATGCCATCACTGTGGAAGATCGTTTCTAGACCCCTGCTGGGATTTATCTAATGCAAAGGAGAATGTGAGAAGGACCAGCCAAGAGCTGTAAAAGATTAATGCAGAGTCTACAGCAAGCGGGTTTTCAAATGCTAAAGCATGCAGTGCCCAGTTTCCTACAGATTCATGCACTGGGATTACTGCAGCAGAGGGCCTCAAGGTTGAACCTATGTGTTGGAGGCCTCCCAAAGATCACGCCTTCATGGAGGCTCCTGGTGATTAGTAAGAGCTTGCCCTTGCTGTAGCCCTTTCACCAGCTGAGCATCCTTTTGTAGGGCTTCTCCATTTTCTCTGCCTCCCTGTCCAGTTGGATTACTTTGAGCTGAGAGGATCAAAAAGGTAGCAGTGAGTGTGAGGTAATCAAAGTGCTTGTGGAGGTCTTGTTTCTGTGAGATACTAAACTAAAAAATGTTTAATTTATCAAAAATAATGAAAGGTGACTTGGCTCAAGTCAGTTCATTCCTCTGTGAGCAGGAAATGCAGGGCTGTAAGAAACACAATGGGAAACAACAACCAGAAGTTGAAAGCAAAGTAAATTCAGAACCATGAGGAGCATTTTTAATCATCACCATTAACCCTTAGTGCAGCATCCCCAGGGATGGAAGCAGTATAGGACCAGGGGGTTCCTGGGATGTCAGAAGTCAACTGCACCCCCATGTCATGTCCCTGACAAGTACCTCTTCCCTTTCCAGTTTCCCCGCCTGGCTGACTATCTGAGCACCTTGAGTGGAATGAGGTGAGATGGCATCATCCCCAGCATGTCCAAGGAAATGAATGGGACAGTGTTCTCCTCAGTGTCCATGGTGGAGTGGGGCTGGGCTTTACTAGAGGCTCTGACCTGCTCTCTGCAGGGGCTGTCCCTCCATCCTGGACATGACTTCAGCCTTTAGGAACACATCTCCCCAGTGTTGCACTGCCGCTAGTATTATTCTGAAAGGATTGAGGGACTTGGGTGGATAAGGTCATTCAGGAAGCCTGTGGTGGAGAAGAGGACTAAGTCCAGGCTCACAAGAGAAACCTTTTCTCTACCACTTCCAGACATTTGTTGCTTAATTGCTTGGCCAAATGCTGGAGGAAACTTTAGACAAATTGGAAAGATGTGTTGTTTTAAGTAATTGATAAAGTCCCTGGTGCTTATCAACCTGGGGGATTATTTAAGCAATTCCTCCTCCTAGAGCTTAAAACTGTTGCTACAATTTCCACTTGCAGCTCAGTGAAGGAGATGTGGAATCACCAACATCAAATAGAGGTATGTTTTAAGGAGTTTTCTTTCTGGCATCATGCTACAAGTTGAGACTTTATGACAAGTGCCAGGTCAGAGGGTCATCAGTTAGGATGAGGGTTAGGAAAGGGGTTGGGCAGTGGGGTGCTGGGGAGGAGACAGTATGGAGGGAAAGGCACAAAAGAGAGACAGGAATGGGGTAAATGAGCGTTTGGATCAACCCGGCCAGGACTTTATTAGTTGTTCACAGTGCTTATGCCCAAATGCCCCCACTTGGTGGTCCCAGCACAATGATGGCTGTCCTGGAAGTGGGAACACCTTTCCAGTACCTGCCCGCTGTCTGGCCATGTGCTGTGGAGACAAACACATGCTCCTTTGCCTCTTCACTCAAGTACAGCTGCCTGCTGCTGCCACTTTGGCCATGCAGAGCCTGATGCATGCCCTGGAGAAGCTGAGATGCTCCAGGCATGGACATGGCCTCCATGTCACCTCCTCTCCTCCCCAAGGTGTACCGCACTGAGTTCATCGCGCGGTGGAGGGAACTGGGGCTGGATGTTGTGCTATGCCCTGTCCTGGGGCCTGCCTTCACCACGGGATACCCTGGGAAACTCCTCAGTAAGTGAGTCTTGGACCTTCCTGGGAGGGCAGATGACCACAGTGGTTGAGACTGGACAGAAACCAGGAGCTTCACCATGCACCTAAGCATTTTTATGGGCATGAGGAAGGAAAAATAACTACCATAAGGCTATCTAAGCAGATGGAGACAGACGTGGATGAAGTCATCTGATGGCAGTTGTTTCTTGCAGTAAGACTTCGACCTACAGACAATCAGCCTTGTGCAATCTCTCTCCCACCAGCAGCTGGTTCTTCAGTGAACATGCAGTGTGTAAGTTTGAAGGAAGGCAGGAGGCTGTGACCACCTGCATTTCTCTCTTCTACTTCTCTCAGCTGCCATCTCCTCCACAATGTTGTACAATGTCTTGAACTTCCCTGCTGGGGTCGTGCCCGTCAGCACGGTGACAGAAGCTGATGAGGAAGAGCTAAAGCTTTACCAAGGATGCTGTGATGACCCCTGGGACCGGATGCTGAAACAGGTATGCAGCATGGGAAGTGGTGGAGCAGAGACTGCTGATGGATGTTCAATAGTTTCACTGAAATTAGGGGCTGCTAAATGTGTCCATCAACATGGCACAATGCAAAAAATAAATCACCTTTATATACCTCTTGAAAATCCCTTTTCTCCCAAGCCCCCCAAAACGTAAGTCATAAGCTTTGGGAGGACTGGGGGAACATGTGCAGGCTGGAACCAGGAAGGAGGCATGCAGCAAGTCTTCTTTGAGCAGGTCCTTGTGCCAGCCACATCCCACAGCACTGCAATGCACTTTCCTCCTGCTCCATGATGCCTTCACCAGGCCCAGGCTGTCAGCAGAGCATGGATCAGGAGCAAAGATGCTGAAGGAAGAGGGATCTGTCTGCAAGCTCAAAGCAGAGCTGGCTGGGGGTTGTGTGTGGTGGAATGACTTAAACATGCTGCTTTGGCAGCCATTTCTATCATGGTAATGGAAAGAGCCTTCCCTCTGCCCCAGCATGCTGACGCTGCTTGAACAGCAGGGCTCAGCCTCCAACCTCCCCATTCTCTGTGATGAGCCACGTTCCTAAACCAGGTTTCCAAGTGCTGCTGGAGGTCTGAGCCCCCTGGTGCCCCCTCACCACTTGTGCCCTTGCTGCAGGCTGTGTCTGGAGCCGTGGGGCTGCCCGTGGCCGTGCAGTGCGTGGCCTTGCCATGGCAGGAGGAGCTGTGCCTCCGGTTCATGAAGGAGGTAGAGACTCTCAGCCATGAGAAGAGAGCAGCACAACCTCCACAGCCCCACATGCCCAGGGCCAGTGGCAAGGCGAGAGGACAGCGCGGTACCACTTCTCTTTGCAATCCGCAGCGCACAGACAACAGCGAGGAGGGAAGGAGGAAGGAAAAGCCATTTCCTGACCCCCCTCCTTGCCAATAAGGACAGATCCTGTAAGGAACCAAGATGCCACGCAGAGGGTGGGACTGGCTTAAGCTGGGTTCAGATGACGAACTGCACCTTCCTGGAAGGGTGGGCATGGATGGGGGTTCATCCTCATTTTCATCTATGCTGACAGAGCAGGATTACAAAAGCTGAATAGTGTTTTCTTGCTGACACTGGAGTACTTCCTATGCCCTCAAAGGAATATAGCCATGTCTACCCTCCCCATCACTGTAGTTTGCACACAAAAATAAAAATGTAGCTATAAAGCAACTCTCATAATAAACTCCAGTAATCCTTCACTGATGACTGTGATTATATGAATGCACAGCTTTTACTCAAAATCATCCAAACACCTTCCCACTGGCCATTAAAAAGCATCTAATGTGGGAGTGTTCCCACCTTCCATTTCAACCACAGGGATGAGGGATGGCAAGTCACTGGCGCCACGCTCCTTCCACCACCAGATCTCGAGCATCCCAAGCACATTTCCAACCTCACAGCAGGTACATTCTTAGGAAACCCCTTATTTCAGGACCTCAGGCTGCTCTTTCTGAAGGTAGGAGATAAGCAGAGACAGATGCAACACAATTAGGCAGATAGTGAGATCTGGGACAGAAAGCCTGATATCCCCAGATTGTGTCTGTTAACCCAAACCTGCATCTGTAGTATCAAAGCAGTCAGACAGGAGGGAGAGAGCAACATCCACAGAAGGCCATTTACCACATCCCAAGATGGATGGATAAATCGCTCCCTCTCGTAAGACCTCTGTCTCTTTCCTAGATTAAACACCTCAGTCTCAAACAGATAAATATTCAGCAGACTCCGCAGCAGGTCTTTCTCATTTATTCTCTGTATCTATCTGCAGTAAAAAAGCAGAGCTCCTGTGGGACATTTTGAAAAGAAAAATAAATATAAAGCAGTTCTGCTTTCCCTGGGAATCCAGGGCATTTCCTGGTAGCCAGCACAGTCTGTCACCCCTTCTACACCCGACGTAACTTGCAGAAATACATGGGTCCAAAGTTGGCCGTGAGGTGAGGCAGAACAAGCTCCCCCAGCCGGCAATCCGAGAAGAAGGAAAACGTGTCCTTGAAGAGTGTCCGGAAGTAGCTCAAGTCCTCAACATGGACACTGATGTTAAACTGGGTTTCTGCAATGTCCACCGCTCTCTCGACCACACACTCGTTCTGCAGCGAGGAGAGGGAGCACGTAGAATACACCACCTCTCCTCCCGGCTTGGTAGCGAGGATCCCAGCCCTGAAAGCAAGATGAACACACACACACTGTTACGGAAAGAACTGTGTGAGACACCAGCATTCCCACACACTGACATTGGGAAGACAGCATGTAACTCATAGGAGGTCAGACACAAACCTCCTTGAACCCCACAGGCTCAGCAAGTCTCTCTGTATCACTGTAGCTTGAGGACTGTTTTAGAGCAGGGCAATATGAGTTAAATAAGACTGATAAAGTACTTAACACAGGAGAGCAGCTAGGAGTAATCCTGTACTCACCTGCAAAAGCAGGGGGTCAGAGTACGTACAGGAGAAGAGGCTTTTGCAGTTCAAGTGCTGCCATGGGACTCTAATCTGTTTCTTGACTGCCCCAGCTCACAGTCAGCCCATCCAGCCTTCCCATGGAATGGGGTGACAAAGTGACCACATGTCCTCACATGTGCTGGGAGATGTGGACACTCAGGAAACCTCCAAGGCTAGCTGCCAGAACCCAGGAGGTTCACACTTGCACAAAAGGACAACATTATACCCATCCTGTTCCTTGGACTCTCCTTCCTACCTGCTATGGCTGCTCTCTGACTGCGAACATTTGCATGTACTATGTACTATGATTTAATGTGTTCAACTATTGCCATTCCAGAAAACTACATATGGTTTCCACATTTCCCAGCCAGGGACACACAAAGAAAGAAGAAGTTTCAGTGCTACCATAAAAGAAACATCCCCAAAATACAGCATCGAGCTTACTCACATCAGCAGCTGCAGCTGCAGCATGGGCAGCATCTGGCGCTCCTTGGTTCGTCTCTTGTGGAAGATGTTGTT
The DNA here is from genome assembly GCF_000696875.1 of Nestor notabilis. Classification (NCBI taxonomy): domain Eukaryota; kingdom Metazoa; phylum Chordata; class Aves; order Psittaciformes; family Psittacidae; genus Nestor; species Nestor notabilis. The sequence goes on from NW_009931968.1 coordinate 18,009, forward strand.
CTCCTCCTCCATGACAGAGTGCCTGTCTGTCGTACAGGGCACATCCACCAGGACCTGCAGCAGCAGAGCATCTGCATCAGTCCTCAGATAAGGTTGTCTTCAGTGAGCCTCCTACTGCAACCTGTCCCTTGCCCGACTCCTCCATCCTTGCCATACTCCAGGCAGCTCTTGGTACCTTGCCTGGCTGATATTGCCCAAACACCAGTGTGCATCCACACTGAACTGCAACTCACCCGGCTGCTTTTGCATCTCAGGAACACGCAGACGCAGAAATGGTGGATCACAGAATCATGATCCAGCCCTCTGATCATCCTCATAGCCCTCGTCTGGACTTGCTCCAACAGTTCCATGTCTTTCTTATGCTTGGATAACACCACGCTCTCACACGTGTCTTTATTTAACGTTTCTACTCTGTGCATCTTTCAGGTAGGCATTACTACAGCACCTATGGTTGCAACCATAGCTCCTGCAGTGACACCTCCTGGAGAAACAAACCCAGCTCCCCAGGCTGGATGTGAATATCTGGCAGCATGCTCCCCAACACACCCTTATTCCTGCTTAAGCAATAGCCACCAGTGGTGGTGATGACAGCTGCACCTAGCTTAAGTTAGACATTGGGAAGACAGATAACAATGCAGTGGCTAAGGGCCATAAATCTTGCTCAACAGCTGGAAATACAGCTGGGGTTCAAATGTGACCTAAGTTAATCATCTTATTCCATAAATAGTAGGCAGCCCAGGGCCTCTCAAGCTCTCCCGCCTTGCAGCAGGCAGCATGCCAGCATCTCCCCTTGAGTAAGGATCCCTCTCAAGTGGTGTCGAGGTTGAGGGAATCCTTGCCACAACAGATCCTCGGTAAGTGACTAATAACAGCATGCTAAACTTTGCAGTCTTAACTAAGTGATATAAAGGATTGATTGCATGCATACAATCCTATAAACATAAATCACTGACCAAGTTGGGGACTAGGTCTGGATACCGTTCTGGACTCCCCTCTGAGAAGGAGTTTAGAAAGCAAGGGAGTCCTTTCTGAACTTCTCCCTGACAGTTTTATCTGACCCTGTCCTCTCTGCAGTGAATAATCATGCGTACCTCAACAATGAATCTTGTGAAACCACTGTCACATTTACTAACAAACAGCTTTGTTAAATCACTGTTCTATCTCAACAAACTTATTGCTACTTCTCTCTTACACGTGAAGAGGGTCAATCCATCTGCAACAGGCTGAGAAACAATAATTATGCAATCTTCACATTTAATCCCTTGCAGGTGATGAATTAGAACAGGATTTTTAAGGGGTATTACACAGGTAAAAAAAGGTACAACTCGAGATGCTCATATGCTCCAGATCCTGCAGGAAGGGAATAGCAGGAGGAAGTATTACTCCTTATGTGGCTTAGCCTTCTCTCTTCCTCTGCATTTAAGATTATGGAAAACAATATAATTCTACTGGCAGATAAGTTGCTGTCTTCCTCTGGAACAGGAGGGAAGTGAAATAGACGAGTTTATCTATCTTCACTGGTTCCCAATCACCTACCTTATGGAAAGTGCCACCTTCCAGCTGCTCCCAGTCCCTTCCATCATGGGACGTGACACTCACAGTTTCCCTGATTTCTTTGGGAACATAGCTGTGGAGAATGTCGTACAGCCTCTTTGTCCGGGAAATGGAGACGTCGTTGGCTGCCAGATGCCCTGAGAAGACAAACCAGGCACACTGGGAATGTCACTCTTGCAAAAACACACCAGATTCCCAAGTTTTATAACCAGAAATGATTAACAGTCAGACATTAAATGGCCTCAGTACACTCTTCCAGCCCTGTTTTACCCACGGGGGACAAAGAACACCCACTTACCACAAAGCCCAGTCTGCAGCAGAGCCAGAGTCTTGCCACCTGGAGCAGCACAGAGGTCAAGGACCAAATCATCCCGCTGCACGTTGAGTGCCAGGACAGGCAGGAGAGATGCTGCATCCATGAGATAATACTCGAGGAGCCCCAGACAGTCGCGCCTGGAAATCACCGGTTTGCATAAAAAAAGCAAAGGGGTGAGGGAGGGAACGAAAGAGCAGTTGGAAGTGAGGATGGGGACATGCAGGAGCAGCGGGTGCTCACACATGTGCAGCCCATGAGGCTGGCAAGGGCAGCGGGAGGTCTGTCCCAGGGATGTCTCACCGTGCAGGGCGGAAGCGTGTGATGTCCCCCCTGGGGTAGGTGTAACACTTGATGTTGGAGCTGATGGAGGCATGAAGCGGAGGCGATGTCTCTGCCCATGTTATTGTCTCTGTCTGCATCCCTGTCCTGACCTTCCCAGACCCCTCCTGGGACTTGCTTTCCCCCCTTCCCACTTCTTCCGCAGCTGCACTCTGCTGTGCCTCTTTGGAGCCTTTGGACACAAAATCGGTGGCATTCATCAGCTCCAGCTCCTGGGTGACATGGCTGTGAGCAGAGAAGTTGTTGAGGAGGGCACCATACTTCTGTTCACAGAGCAGGCTGGCACGGACAGAGGGCCACAGGTCCTTCAGCTGCAGGCTGTAGCTCATGTCGAAGTGGTGCAGGGCCAGCCGTGTGCACGGGATGCGGGGAGCTGTGGCAGCCTCGGGGGAGAAAAATATCAGAGGTGTTAAAAGACAAAATACTTCAACATCCCCCCCCAGCCTCAACGTTTTCCCTTGAGAATCCAGTGCCAAGCTCTGTGCTGCCAAAACAGTGGCACAGGGTGCCCAGAGAAGCTGTGGCTGCCCCATCCCTGGCAGTGTTCAAAGCCAGGTTGGACATAGGGGCTTGGGGAACGTGCCCCTGCCCATGGCAGAGGGTTGGAGCTGTATGAGCTTTGAGATCTCTTCCAACCCAAACCATTCTGTGATTCTAAAAGTACTTAGGGCCCTTCTGCAGTCCCCAAGTGTGACTATGCCCTCAACACCCATGGGCTGGTGGTCCCCTGGGGAGGTTCAGGACCAGGAATGGCTGAATGGGGCTGGGAGCACGGGGTGAGCATGCAAGGAGGGGAACGGCTGTGTGCAGAGCGGTGTAACGGGGATGTAACGGGTGAGGGGGTGCTACAGGTGCAGCGAGAGGCGCAATGGGGTGAGAGATCAGAAGGGTGCAAACGGGCTAGCGGGGAGAATAGGGGAGGTGCAGCGCAGCGCCATGGGGTGCAGGGCAGGGACCCGCTCACCCACTTCTCCT
>NW_009931969.1:0-27274 GCF_000696875.1 Nestor notabilis
CAACCCAAACCACTCTGTGATTCTGTGACACACCCACGAGGGTGGAAAAAACCACCGAATAAAAAGCACTGCAGGAAAGCAAAGCCCTGGGCCCCCTCACAGCCAGACCAGAGGACAGAACAGACTGCAAACTCTCAGCATTTGCCATTTGCTGGGGCTCTGCTTAGCAGATTCTTGCTGGCTACATTAAGCAGCCACACACCTTTTCTGTCTGGCCAGCCTGCCTTCTCCTCCTGGCATGTAGCTGTTAGGTTTGGCATCTCCCTTAAGCTAAGGTTGAGGAGAAGGGGGCCGTAAGCTGTGTTTGCCAAGCTCGCATGTACTGAGGCTCACAGGCACCTCCCAGGTCTCCGAGCACTGCTGCAGCCGTAAGCTTTAGTGAACGCACACAAAAATGGCCAAAGCCGGGAAGTTGTTTTTGATCCCACAGAGAGAACTTCTTATTACTTATCATTTTACAGCACCCGGGAGTATGACAAGGGCTTTATGGAATACACATTAAAAACAGATCCTGAAGAGTTTATAGTGTTAGGCTCTGATCCTGCGAAGACTCATGTACATATTTAAGCTCCTGAAGTGGTCCTATTGACTTTAATGAGACTACTGGGTACCTAAAATCATGCACAAAACCTTTGGCCATGCTCCTGCAAGCGGCTCCCTGTCAGCAGCCCTTGCCCCAACAAAGAACAGCATTCAAATCAAAGGAACTTGGCACAGGATCCGCACACCCAGTGTACAGGATAGATTTTCATGCTTGACCTGACACAGAAGTAACACTACATGACACATCCAGAGCATAAGACAGCAGAGATACTTTACTGTGTCGTTTCACCAGGGATTTAACCTGAGGTAATCCCCTCTGTCACAAAGACCTACTCTTGTTCCTCACCTCTTGCTGCTTGTTGCTTTTCTACAGGCACTTAGGCAATTAATCAAAAAAAACCCCCAGCAAACCAAAACCAAAGTCACCCTGCCCAGCTTTCCAGTGTGACTGAGCATAAAGTCACCCAAGGGCAAGCGCCTGCAGAAGGGAAGTGGAGGCAACACAACACAGCACATGACCATGGCAGGGAAGACCCTTTCAAATGGCTTCTATGAACTGGAGGTTATCATGAATTTACAGCTTCGCATGATGAAATGGTGACTTACTTTGAGTAGACAGTAATTCCAACTCTAAATACATTCAAGTGTGAACACTAACTTTTTTTGATTATATCATTCTTTTAAGATGATGCTTTCAGTGGAAGGTGCCAGACTGGACTGACAGTTTTAATCCAGCTTTGCAATTATAAAGACATTACCAAAGAACAGGAGGAGTGTTGGTACCATCAGTGGCAGAACAGTGGTGAAGGGAGGTTCAGATGCTTTTCAAGAACCACACATTTCAGGAGTGGGCAATGCAGGGAACTTTAATCAAGAGCCTGTTATGTGACTCACCCTGCAGTCACAGGCCAGAGGAACCCACTGCACTCAGCAACTATCCGACCATGTCTGTTGAGAATATGATACTATTCATGCCCTAAACTGCAAGAAAAGAAAAGCTGTACAACACTCTGTATTTCGTGAGACTGCCTTTTCATTAAATGAGACAGCAGCCATAGGGGATCATTCAGAATGCAAACCCAAAACAGGAGAGTGCCTGAACTGGAATGTGGCTTTTGGTCCAAAGAGGAACATGGTGAAGGATGCAGTCTGATTTTGCCTGAAAGTGTTTTTAAGAGAATGAGCATTTTGCGTTTCTGTTGTAACTGCTGTTAGCAGAACATGAAGCAGCTTCTAAATCTAGAGATAATGTTAATTTACTTATCTCGCATTTTTAAATTGGTGTATTTTTGTATAAAATCTGTGGTGAATTTTTGTATAAAAATATTTTGCTTTTCCCTGTTGAAAGTAATATTTGACACAATAGCTAATGAAGGATTCAGGAAAACAGTGTTTGCTCACCTGTTTCTCTGGTTTATTTTCTTTCTGCATTTGAACCATTGACTTGCCTTACAGGCTCTATTTCTGTTGCGTTTGCAAATCAACACAAAGGTGGCAAATAAACAAATACTGTTTCAAAGCATAGAACTAGGAGCAGTGACAGGTTTGGAGTAGGACCTGCAGCTACTTTTAATATTCACCTTTAACTGATTACATTTCAAGTTTAGAACGTTCCTCTGCTCAAGCCACCTACTTCTCCAGCACAACAAGGTCTGAAGTCACCTGCAGCACTGCTGTGCATTACTGGCAAAAGCCACCAAGAACCAGGAGTGAAGTTTCTATGCCTCAGAAGTCCTGCACTGAAGGGAGATTCGACCAGGGGCTTGTTACCAGATTAATGAGCAGTATTTCCACATCCGTAATTTCCTACAGCCCCATTCTACCATTATATTATGTGTTATCACATCATTTAAACATCTCACAAAATAATACATACTGTGGGTTTTACCATAATGGTCACTCACCAGCTATGGAAGCATCATCAGCTGTTCCCGCAAGTCGTGCTTCTTGTGGCCTGCTCCACCAGCCAGGATACTGAGTGGTAACCCTCCCCTGCTGAGCTTCTCCATTCAGGATCCCTGAGAATGCTGAACTTAAGAATGGATTTGTGACAAACAAAAATCTTGGGAAATCCCAGACAAAGCCTCTCTGAAGAAAGTATGACTCTAAAAACAAGCAAGGCAAAATTGTAACTGTATTATGCTCGAGCACTTCAGGGAACACAGCAAACCCTGGTGTAAATTAACGGCAGTCACTTGCATCTGGCCCAAACCTGAGAGCAATATGGATTCACTCTAATTGATCAGAGTATCCATCATGGAAACAATGATGAAACTTCACTATTTTATTTGCATAAAGAGCAGTAAAAAGTATTACAAAGAACATACAAACAAGGCATACCCTGGCACCGTTACATTGGTGGAGCATTCTCTCTGTGTTCCAGATTCGAGTAGGTCTAGCCCTGCAGACCAGTCTAGTCCAGAGCAGTGGTGCCCACCTCTTCTTGCTGGTGTACTGCAGACTACAGCAAGGCTCCAGGCACCTGAGGAAATTACCTTTGCTGACCAAACCCCTCATTCAGCCCAGGTACTGTCCTAGAGAGGTGCAGAACAATTTAATAATCAATATGACCCACATACTTAATTAAGCCCTAGTATGTAAGTGGAAGTGGCCAGAATGAAAAGAACCACTTTGTCAAGTTTGGGACCTGCACAAGCAGAAGATGATGCCAGAGGTCTTAAAGGGCTCGTGTGATAAATTGGCGTCCAGATAAATACACTCTATATTTGCAGTCTAATTGTGTTTCTTTAAGCATAATTTCTTGCTTTAAGCATTCCTCAACAGGGTATACTGAAACTTACACAAAATCTATTTTTTCATTCCTTCCCAGAGCTTCTTTCTCCTGATTTTAGAATCAATTCCAGTAAGTGGAAGTCCTGCTTAAGACATCAGTTATAACCTCAACTTCTTTTCCTGTTTCCTTGGTAAGTCCCAAACCTGCCAACAGCTTTCAATTCTGAACTGGTTTTACTGCAGGATATGAGGAAGCATCCTCTGATTGATATTGAATGGTGCATACACAAGGGATTTTATCAGGGTCTGTCTGCACTAAATGTTTCATACATAGCTGATGCAAGTTGTAGTGACCACACAGCCTTATTCCACATTGTCCCACTTCACGTTCTTGTGTGCTGAGCACTATGATATAGAATCATAGAATGGTTTGAGTTGGAAGGGACATTAAAGACCATCTAGATCCAACCCCCTACCATGGGCAGGAACACCTTCCACTAGATAAGGTTGCTCAAAGCCCCGTCCAACCTGGCCTTGAACACTGCCAGGGATGGGGCAGCCACAGCTTCTTTGGGTAGCCTGTGCCAGTGCCTCACCACCCCCACAGCAAAGAATTTCTTCCTCATGTCTAATCTAAATCTCCCCTCTGTCAGTTTAAAGCCATTCACCTTTGTTATGTCACTACATGCCCTTGTAAAAGGTCCCTCTCCAGACTCTCCAGATTTCTTGTAAGCCCCCTTTAGGTACTGGAAGGCTGCTAAAAGGTCTTCCCAGAGCCTTCTCTTCTCCAGGCTGAACAAACATTCTCACATACTCGCTTCTCCCCTAACCATCTCAGCTTTTCTTTAAAGGTTACTGCTGCACGAGGACACTCATGTCTTGCTTTGTTACAGAAATGTTTGCCTTACCTCATAGATAACCCTGCCTCAAAAAGCTGTAAACTTTATGCTATGCTGATTTTGGAGCGTATAGAAAATATAAAACCTAAAGAGGAGCATTTTTTTTTCTTAATTAGACAGCACGCTGCCCAGCTTTTATCAAATAACCTTATCCCTGCAAACACTTGTTCTTTATCCCTCACAGCAAGATAAGCCTGTCTTGAGTTTGCCCATAAAGGCAATGATGATGATTATTTTTTATTGATACTGCTTCCTTAGTAGAACAAATAAATTATATTGCCTGAAACTAGTGTGCTGCTCATAGCAAACGCTTTTAGAGTGTGAGAGCATACTGGGGGTGGGATCAATACTAGTTACAAATCCACCTCTTACTTAAATCATTTTGAGGTTTCAGGCTATACATAATGAATGTTTTATGTTGATTTCCTGTGCAGGAGGGAGCTCTCCCTGTGCTCTTGCTAGTAGAAAAAGTGAATTAGCATACCAAAAACTTATTCTACTTTGCATACTACACTTCAACTATTACATGTTTTTCAAGTGAATATTTCAACCCTTGGAGTTGCTACTGAGATTCACAACCAGTTTGCCATCCAGATTCACAGATGGTATGAATACATGCATCTTTCAATACAGTTCTGTGTCTACACATCCAAAGTCTCAGCTGCCATGCTCCTTCGGTACCAGGTTTGCCAGTCAAGTGTGTGGTTGCAGCATTTAACAGCAGTAGTGCCAGTATTGTGAGTGTTGAAAAGTTGTATCATTTCTTAAATAATTTAATTCAAATACAGCTCCTGGTAAAATCAACTCCTGTTCAGCGAATGTGCCCAGATAGAGACAAGGCACACATCCCATCCACACAGAACAGTCCCTGCAGTTCTTTCTAAGTTGTAAGTTAACATTGCCATCAGTAAGTCAGGATATAGGAAAAAATAAAGATTTAAAAAAAGGAGTAGCCTTAATTATGCTGAAGAGGTGCACGGAAAGAAATTCATTAGTTAAACTGCCCATTTCATTTAAGATTATTATGCATCTTTGCAAAATGAAGTAATCGGTGAGGATGTCAACTGCATTCTGCTGGCACAAGCCAAATAAGACACTTTATAAATGCAATTGGTCCATTTACAATCAATCAAAAATAACCTGAATCCATACAAAAAAGACAAGTACCACTAAAGCACACACAAATTCATACTGAAGTCTTATATTACATTTAGCTTTAAGGCAGTGTGGAAAAAGCACTTCATTCAATCTCTAGGGAAAAAAATAAAATCAATCAGTTCTCATACTTTTACATATATATATATATGAAATTGCAATCAGAAAATCTGTGAGTACAAATTTCAAGCAAGAAAGCAAATTGGTTCACAAGTACAGCACTCAAGATGTAATGACTTATAAGCAAGCATCTTTTAATAATTGAAATAAATCCACACAGATCCATTCACCTCTGACTTCAATATCCTATGTAATTAGAAGGAAATGCTTAAATTTGTAGCTAAGTAGAAAACGTCAGCTTGTTGCAAAGTAAAAGGAGGCTGGGTTGTTTGAGACAAGGAGAGACCCTAAGGCAACAAAGTAGTACTACACTTCGAAAAATCCAAAACAAAACCTGGAGTCTTTTTGAGTCACATCACAATGGTTCAAACCAACATCACTCTTCTAAATAGGAAATGAAGAGCTTATAACAGTACTTTCATCAAGTGCGTGTTAGTCTTTAATAACTTAACTGGCTGATGGCCATTAAAAGTGACACAGCTGCTGCTTCTGCATGAGTGGAATGGCCTTTAGTTTGAAGTGCATACTCTATCTAAAGAGAAGGATGAAGGCGGCCAGCTATGTTATTTGTTTAAACCTTTCATACAGAATGAGATACCAGCACTCTGTATCCCAGAAAATGATCTCTGGTGCCCTCCTTCTCATCAGGGATGAGATTCCTGTGAGCGAATATTAATTAAGAAAACTGCCAGAGCATAAACAGGTCTTTTCAGAAATAATTACATTGGAAAGGCTAAACCTAGTCCAAAATCTGTTTTAAATTTCAGCCCTAAACTGTTAGCTTTAATGTTTAGCTGAACATTTAAAAGTCTGAATTTACATTTACTCGTTTTAACATTGCTCATCTTCTTTTTTATAGAGCTGTTGTTTCCTCTACCTCAGTCTTATAGCATTTTATACTATTTTCAAAATTCTAGACAACTTGAGATTACTGTAATTTAGATGTATCATAAAATAATGGTGACACTGAATATATGGTCTCTCATAGTTCTTCACATAGTGAACCAAAGCAAAACCACACACTTTTTAAAGTAGAAAATTATTCCATACAGTCATGTTCTATTGTAGTAATACCTGCATTGACATTCTGAGATGATAGATACGTTATAGACACAAGACACTGTTACAGTTAAGTTTTCTTCCTGGTCTTCCAGATAACTGGATGAGTGAAAACGTGTTTGGGCAACGGTTGGTATTTGGGTTTTGTTGTGGTTGGTTGGTTGGTTGGGTTTGGGGATGGAGGTGTTTGGGGGTTTTGGTGTTTTGTGGGGGTTTTTTAGTAATATTTTACAATATTCAGTACTGAGGTAGAAATGTACCACTTAACTGATCTGCTTCAGGTAATTTCTATTCTGCATTCTATTTAACTGAAAAACTTTTACAAAGACCATTTATTCCATGCAGGCATTAGTTCTACCAGCTGCAGGCCAATTGCATTTTTTGCTTAACAATGGAAGAAAGCTGAATGCTCTGGCTTGCACAGAATATACTCAGCATAAAGTCTCATCCCAATTAAGTTAAAATCATCGAAGAGCACTGCAGTTGCTAACAGCGATGTTGCACTGTTTTCATATAACATACATTCATGTACACTATTGCAAAAACCTTTCTATAGTAGAGAAGCTGTGTAAAAATCCTCCTGAAAAAGACTGTTACCGCTGTGGCTGCCAAGCTCCAGCCCTTTTAAAAACAAAACAAGAATGGTAAAGCAAGCCTACAATCCTGTACCCTCGAATTCTGTAATTTTAGGATGATTTTCTGATGTTATCCCATACAAAGCTCAGGATGATCTCCCAAACATCTGAACAATTCCTTAATATTCCCACAAAGGAGTAAGATGGTTTTTTGTAACTGCTCAAGCACCCCAGAGGAGGGAGACCCAACCTGACCCCACTTATTTTTCTGTGGACCTGTGTGTTTTATTGCACACGGAAGACTCTGAATTCTTCCCTCAAAGGGCACATGGACAGCAAGTTCAACACAGATGCCCAACAAAACCAACATGTATTTTGGAAGAGAAGTAAGTATCAAACATTACTTGCTACATCTCTGCAGAGATTTCCATTGGCAGCAGGTACAGAGCTGTATTAAAAAAGGCACAGAGCAACTCAAACACTGAGGGATGCTTCTGTGTTATTGAGGTCAGCATTGTATTTTATTTTTAAAGCTTATATTTTTAAATCAAATACAGTTCTGCTCTTAACAGCATGGCAGCAAACCTGCCCCTTGCATTCTAACAACCTCCCAATTTCCTCTTCCACCTTCCCCAAAGCTCCCTAACAGCTTACTCATTAACAGTACCTAATACCAGTAGATCTCCCAGTATAAAGAGCATTTTCAACTTTTTAACGTAAGTGGAACAGCTCCAAGAAGTCAACGTCTTAGAACTGGTGATACAAATATTAGACCTGCTTCTGACACATCACTGCTGCCTTCCCACTGGCTCAGCACCACAGCTGTACATCCATGGTCCCCAGAAGTCCTCCTCTCCTCCCTAGGGCCTCCTTTAGCCTCTAGAGAGGACTGAAGAAACTCTGCTTCAGATGGCATTTGCCTACTCGGCACTGTTCACATAAAATCAAAGAGTTCACAAGCACATGGGTGGGCATTTCAGGTATACCATCTGGAAGCATTTATCACCATCTTGCTGTCCCTAATGCTGCACATGCCTATAAAAGCAAGAACATCTTCACTACTCAACAGGTAAAGTGACATCCAAAATGATCTATTTAAGCAAATACCACGCTTCTGAATCACAAATATGACTGCAGGCCATCCTCACGCCTTTTATCCTTTCACAGATGTACTCTGGGCAGAAATGCAATCAGCCAAGAGGATAATTGCTTCAGATCTGTCCAGAGGTGTTCTGCCACAAAGTCTGCTTAGCAGTACAGCAGCTTCTAGGGGGATTCTGATTTCTCTCTTATCCATCTATTAAGAGCCTCTGCAAAAAATTTCAATGAGAATACATTAATCATAACAATATTCTACGGAAGTAACCATTGTGATCCAGGGGAATACAGGAATACTTTATATACTGTGATAGCTTTTGTGCACTTGTTACACACTGTAAGAAAATGTTACCTCACAACACAGGTAGGGGAACAGTGACCCAGACAAAGACTCATGTAACATTATTTTTCTCCCTTTATTCTTACTGGACAATTCTCCTGTGTGTGGTACAGCGTGATCTGCCAGCAGATATGCCTGGAAAGCCACTTCAGCCTTGAGCATTTCCCCCATTCATCCCTTATATCTCATATGGATCACAGTTCTCTCAAAACTTACTCGTGGACTAGGTGCTTTTCGGTGTGCAGCCTGAGGCTGAGGCTGTTTCTGTAGGCCTGCTCAACTCAGGAAGATGACTATGCCTTCTAAAATGGCCAACTGATACTCACTTAGGGCTCTTCTGTGTAATACAAAGTATTGCACTTGAGCAGCCTTTAGTAACAGATGTGCACAAGAGTTCTTAAGGCCATAAAATACATCTAATTTTATCGAAAGGACCAAAATAAACTTCAAACTCCTAGGAGAAAATCCTAACAGTATTTTGGAATCTAAACATTCCCATTAAAAATACTTTTATATGTCAAAATGTAGATAGCGCTGGAGAAAAACTAGTAACATCTGTTGACATTCCTAACATAGTGTCATGCTTTATCTCATAACAACAAGAAAATATCAGAAATTATTTGTTAAACATGAATTTGCTACAGTAGCTGTTAGATACATACACTGAAAAAGGTTTTTCATATTAAATTTTGTTATTTGAAATAGACCTGACTTCTCTCATTCCCACAGTTTTGCTTTGAACATCTGTGGGCCTTTACAAGAACGGAAGGATGTTTAGTCAGGCGGAGCTCTGCAAAACCAGGCATTTCTAAAAACTTCATATTTTAGAAAGTGAGCTATCAACAGATTTAGTTACTGTACTAGAGCAACAGCAATATATACCAATGCTACAGCAATGTATAAAACTGTGGTTTCTTTAAAGAGAGTGGGGTCTCAGTGCTAGCTTGACTGGGAACAAGACTTCATGGCAGTCCTGGCAGCATGCAGCAAAGTAGCATGCCAGTATGTCCAAAGCTGTGTCTTTAGCACGGTAGAAGAAACCAGGTGTGTAATAGCTGGTGTATTTCTGTTCTACACTTCCAGAATCTTCTTTGTATTACGTTTTTTAAATTTACCAACACTTAATAACAAAAAATGTGAATTTAGTTGCGGGGAAAGTGGATTCTAGATTCAAATTCTCTTATGATTGACAACTCAGGATACATATAAAAAATTAGTATGTAACTATCTTCAAAGATGATTTTTTAGGACTAAGCTAGCGAGTTAGTCTGACCTTATAAAAACTGGAATATACGCCAGCTGATAAAGTTGGAGGTCACTTTTAAGTGTAATCAGCAACTAAATATGTCAGTAGATAAGCATGCCTCACACAAAAGCAAACAAGGCAGCATCACATGATCACATCTAGACATCCCTTTTTGCAACTGCTACAAAAAGATTTGTTTCAAAGACACAAATCAGTGGTTTTGCTGAGAGCATCAAAACACTCAAAACCACTGCAGAGTTGAGAACTCTGAATTTTTCAAAGGTAATCTTGAATTTTAGTATCCACTGTGCTACACAGCCGACTTTAATTTTTACACTATGCAATTCAGACTGTAGAAGGCATTTAAATATAGATGATTTACAATAGTGAAATAGGGTAGATTTAGATTAGATATTAGGAAGATATTCTTTCATGTAACAGTGTTGAGACACTGGTACAGGTTTCCCAGAGAAGCTGTGGCTGCCCCATCCCTGGCAGTGTTCAAGGCCAGGTTGGACGGGGCTTGGAGCACCCTGCTCTAGTGGAAGGTGTCCCTGCCTGTGGCAGGAGGTTGCAACTAGATGATCTTTAAGGTCCACTCAAACCCAAACCATTCTGTGATTCTAAGATATTCAAATCAGAACATTTAAGTTCACTTACAACCATTACTTGTGTAAAATATTTTTTGATGTGTAACAGAATTTTTTTCAGGGTCATTTACTCACAGAAGTTGATGATGGAAGAAAACTGTTCCCCCTTAACTTGCACCTCAGCCATACTCACGCTTGGTTGTCCCAACACTTGTGAGACTTGTGGCTGGAAGAGTGAAGATATGCTGGCTAATGCCAACTATAACCATGTGAACTGTATCCAAGAACCAATTTCTAACACAAACCTCTAATATTTTAAGTTACAACTAATAATTAAAATCTTTAACTTAAAGCAGCTAGAACCCTACAAACACACTCCCATCTTTGGTAAGAATCAGAAGTACAATGAACCTTTACGGCATAATTCTTTAATGCAGTTTCTTGTGGAGGCTGAGGTAAATCACTCAGATGTGTACTGTATTTCGAAAGTATCAAGCTGTATTATAGTCTTGGTTTCAATTACAGAGCACAATTTCATATACTGATGTAAAATGTTTCTGTATTATAGAAATCTGATGCCTGCTCCAAACTGAACACCATCACATATCCTGAAAAGAAACAAGTAATAAAAAATGTAAATGATACATAAGATACTGATGAAATTAAAATCAATTCTCCCTATTCCCAAATTCCCACGGTTTTCAATCTTTGGAAAGTTACAATTCAAATTTTAGTTGACAAAGGCTTTTTTAAGTAAATGCTCTGCCATTGCATCAATCATATGGAGCATCTACATTTGCAAAATAAAGCCCACAATTTTCAAATTGCTACTATTAATTCACATTTCACATGAATGACAAGTAGAAACATAATCCAACTCCTGTACCAAATACAGAGTTTCTCACATAGCTTTCACAGGCAAGAGCAGGCCCCCTGAAGCTTTTTTTATTGCTTGATGTGGGATAATTGGTTGCTAACAAATTAATTTGTTCTCCCTTTCTCTTTACCTATAGTTAAACTTGCTTTCATTTTTCAAGCAGACATCAAACTCAGTATTTACCCACTCATTTGTTTTCAGAAGGCTTAAGAAAATACCATGATCTGTTTGAGTGATCATTTCCCCTAAAGAAATAAAACCTGCTGCACATCTATTCATACATTTCAACAGCTGATTTCAGTGATCTTTGAAACTTGAGAAACAAAGTCTTCAACCAAGAAGTACTGTGAAACCAGTATGAATACAGCAAGCTGAAAGAAGAGTGTCAAGTGCTGAAGTATCTCTAAACTGGCACAGAATAAACAAAACTAAAAGTCAGCGACCCTCTCTTGACAAAACCAGATAGAAGTTCAGTGACCTTTAGAACCAGTTACTACTAAAGAATTTGGTGTAAAAAACAAACCTGTCACCAGACTGTACTCCCATGGGGAAACAGTAATTAAGTTCTAATCTAGCAATGTTTCCAAGTCGGAGCACTATTCCAGCACCATAAGACCATCGGATATACTCTGCCAGCTTCTGCAGGTGAGCTCTAGGACCATCACCTGAAAGCAAAAGAGCAGGAAAACAAGAATCAAAGTAGGCTGTCAAGGTAGTCAGTGGCTAACTGGATTTTCAGAGGTAGAAGACAGACTACTTAGGAGCACCTCCTGCAGAATCAAAATTTGTCAACTACATGCAACCCTCATAAACTCCAAGTGTCTTGGACTCAAAATACTATGATTTTAGTTGGATTACATTTCCCACTATAGGGTGTCTATTTGCATGAATATGGAAATGAATACTAAAGACTTCAATGTCTTCAGTAAGTCTCTATTAAAATTGATTAACCTGCTCTTCAATTGTGCATAAAGTGTCTCACTCCCATAGGGATGCTGCTTTTCTTCCATCAAGTAAGGCAGGCATCAAGTATCACTATACCCCCAAATTGCTTAAGATGATATTGAAAAGTCATACACTAATCACTGAAATACATCTTGAACAAAGTTGGGGATGGGAGAAGGAAAAAAAGTCACACCAGCTACTACACCCTCACCTACACTCTTTTGCCACCACTTTTTATTTAGTTATTCTCAGGAAACACTAGAATCCCACTTGAACATCATCTTCCAGTCTCCCTCCAGAAAAGTGTAAGATAGCAGGTGTTAATCGATTACCACACTAGTCTGAGAACATCAACTATTCACAGATATTACTGTTACCATTCCAGCTTTCTTCCCTACAAGTTGTGCTCAGATTTATGCAGAGAGCTGAAAAAATTACTGACAATCTGTCAAATATACAAGTTAATAGCAGCAGCTTTTTACAGGCACCAAAATATACACAGTAAACAAACTGCTTCTGTGTAAACAGACACCAAAAAGCTCTCCTTTTTGCTTTAATATATATAGAAGAACTACACATAATTCTACTGAGTCTTACCATAGTTCAGATTGCAGAGGTTTCCAGCATTAAGGAAGAAATGTGTTCGGAAAAGGTCTCCAAACCCTCCCCGGCCTGGCCGAAAAGGGAGAGGGGTGTACAGATGCAAGCCTCCAGCCCAGTAGGCTTCTCCTCCCAAGTAATCACCTGTTTTGGTAAAATGTTAGAATAAAAGCATTTACTATGGAATGTATTCAAAGAACCAGTCATTAAAGGTACAAGAACACATCCTTAGGTTGTTTTGTCACGCTTCTACCCTTTACAACTCTTGCCATTCTCTTCTAGCTATCTCCAATCTCACCACTATCAAGTAAAGAAATTAGCACTTACACAATTCTTTAAACCTTCCAAGTGAAGTGCCCTTTTTCTTCACTCCCTCACCAGGACAGTCTGAGACATGCACCTACTTGTGCTTCATCAGAGACTACCTCCTGAACACCACTGAAATACCTGCGTTAGTTCTAAAAATGGGAAATTAACACAATTAAACAATTAGCTTTAAAATATACTGAATACTGAAACCACTGATAACAGCAAGTCAATAGCAGAGTCAGGAATAAACCTGAGGAAGCTCCTGGCTCTCAGAACACCTCTGTTGATCAGATTACCTTTCCTGTAAGCTACCTAAATATATGCTGTAGCAAACAGATTTAATGTGGCTGTTGCTATAACCATCTTTTGGGAACCTTTTCAGCTTGAAGGTTGCTTATTAATTAAATTGACATACCAGAAGTGTGCTAGTTGGAACACACACCTGGTTTATAAAATTAGCTTATGGCCTTACTAATAACTACCAGGCTGTATTCCATTGTGAACTAATATATAGTGACATAACACTTCTCAGATTCAAAGTGCAGAACAGGAGCAACTATTTTTAAGCTATACAAAGCTTAAGGCCAGAATCTGACTCTTTGTTACACGCTAATATTTACAGTATTGTCAGAGGAGTGAGATTTAAAAAGTGTCAGACCTTCGCTCTGGGGTCCGATGCTGTACATACTGAATCCACGCACGCTTGTTGGTCCACCGAGGTAAAACCTAGTGAATACAGTCAAATTTAATTTAAAGCTTCACTTGAAAAGATGTCTTTGAAAATATCTAGCCATAATTCTAACACTGCTCTTCAGAGTTACAAGTAACTCTGTAACAGGTTTAGTAAAGTGTATTTAAGGAAATACAAGAAATTATATCAAAATCTTGATGCATTTGATAAAAATTTCAAAATAAATGGGAGTATTAAAAATAAGTCTTCCATCACTTACAAAGATCAAAACAGAAGCATCCCCAGCAGTGAAGAAGAATCAGAATACTGATTCTGTCTGTTGTAATACTTTTGATAGAAATACTGTACTTAAGATCTATCATATGTGAAATTGACACTCAATATTTAGTATTTATTGTAAACAAATTTAAGTCTAAATGGCTTCTGCTAGCGATCTTTAAACACAGGTGTTAGAGAGCAAAATTGTCTAAAAAGCCAACACTTACAATATGGCTTTATGTCTAAAAATACCTAGAGTGTTACCTATGGCTGACAGAAAATTTTGCAGATGGTAGATCATTTTGCAACCATAAATATTGGCAGGCAGAGCTACTACATACTATCCCAATATGAAAATTAAAACCACAAGGCATGGCTTGAGCACTAACATGCAATTAAAGCTAACTAGAAACATTTTATTCTCCTCAGAAACAGAACTACTGTGGCTTTTCTCTTCCACTATAGTTTTCTACGTTACCTGTAGAAAGAAATTAAGAAACATCTGAAAACTTGCCTGTCAGCTATACTGGATGGCTTGTCTCCGATAGGTACTAGCATTCCACCCCAAAGTGATGCTGAAAAAGCCTTTGGAGAGAATAACAAGTTGTTTATTAATACATGTTACTTCATTTCCCTTAAAACAGTATTAGTGAAATTTAATCGCTTAGTAACAGGCAGAGCTCCCCTTAGTCTGACAGAAACTAACAGATGATCACAGTGTACGCATGGAAATCGCACCACCGGCAATGGCATTTTCAGGGAACTCTTGATCACTGCTGCCCTCTTTCTTTTATGCAGTGCTACACCTCGAAAAAGTTGGTATAGCACAACTGCACTAAGTGCTACTTTTACAATAGCTAAATAGAACACTCATACAGCTCCTATTTTCTGATAAATTTTCGTGTCTTGAAGTAAGACAACATTGCTGCCATAAATTACACCCGACAATTTTAAACCAATAGGAGGCTAAGTCAAGCAAATAACTAGCAAAAATGTACAATTATTACCTGTCTGTAAATTAGCTTTAGAATTATATGAAACCACCTTCTGCAACTCACTATAGTGACACCAAATATACATACAGCATTACTGCTTA
Source organism: Nestor notabilis (assembly GCF_000696875.1). Lineage (NCBI taxonomy): Eukaryota > Metazoa > Chordata > Aves > Psittaciformes > Psittacidae > Nestor > Nestor notabilis. The sequence continues at coordinate 15,135 of NW_009931969.1, forward strand.
TCTGTATGGTAATTTAATCATTTGCTTGGTGCCTGTGTACCAAGTAGTACTACTGCCAGATGGTGAGATCTATTGGCAATACCTAGGCTAAAGGTGTCGAATAACATCTCTACTTTTACAGTGCTCCTGCTGCCTTCTGCCCTGAGTGTCCCCAGATGCTTCTCTTGCCATTATCAGACAGTACATGCGTGTCTGGTTACACAACACATGGCATATGCAAAAGCCAGCCGCATGCCAACTCTACACTGATGAACAACTGGTGATATAAAATTACGTACACCATGTGATGAGATACTTTTCCCTTCCATTCACAATGTAGGCATATTGGCAGTCATGGGAAAGAGCAGCTCCTCTCTGAGTAGCCATGAAGCCATTAAATTACTTCATAGGGGAGTGCGATGTCTTTCTCAGCTGAAGATCGGCAAATAAATGTAAGATGGCAAGAAGTGCACTCATCAGGCAATGCCTTTTCTGCCACCACTTGGAAGGTGCAAACATAATGATGTAATAAGAAAGGGGTACAGCAAGCAGCCTTAAAATGTCCTTCTGTGTTGGCCTCACTGGTCAAATCAAGTTGCCTCAGATTAAAGGCTTTTTCATTCTGGTTTGGGCTCGTTGGTTTTTTAGAATGTTGGGATACAAATTATTTTAACCCCTGATTTTTAAATCTTCATAATAGAAATTTCTGTTTAATTGCCCATTCAGCTGTCTGAATCTCAAAATCTCTATTCTCTCATAAAGTCCATTAAATATAAACAGTGTCGTTTCCTCTGAAAGAAATCTAGTTAGGATAAACAAGAACAGCTCTACTAATCAAACCAAGATTTTAGGTGACGATGATATAGGAATTTTATTTCAAAACCACACAGTGATTCCAAAACAAAATACTGCTGCAGACACCGCACCATAAAATCTGTGATGTGCTCTGCCTATCGCGTGGCAAACTAAGGTCTCACATAAACTTCTCATGGCAGCATGTGCCTTTCTTATTGGAACTTAAATTGTTCATTGAGCACAAAATGTTGCAGTGCAGGCTTAGCATTGTAGTGAAATCGATCTTCCCATTCTTTCCCATTAATTTTACATAGAAGACACAATTACTATGATATCAAAATTAATAGTCAAATATTCATAATTTACAATGACAAAAGAAAACTAACCCAAGATTATTCAGAATATTCATAAGCAGGTGAAAGCGACAGAACAAAGGCTGTCATCAGTTTTTGAAAAATCACTCTTTGGAACGATCACAAAGAACAGACATGCCCAACACTGCTTCTGAGAGGAGAATAGTTCACATGGTTAACTGTCATATGAGTCATTCTTTCCAAAATGCCCACTTCTCAAGTGACTGTACATGGCCAGAATGTCAGGTTAAAAATAAAAGGGTATTTCACTTTCAGAGAAACAAATCCAGATATTTACACCATCCATATTTCATTCCCACAATATTTTACTTATACATGATGAAAAATCATCATAAGACACAGATTCAATAACCTCATTTACTAAATCAGACCAATTACTAAAATATCTTTAAAAAAATTACCGAATCCCAGATAAGTTGCTTATTCAACTGAAATTCAAAATCCTCTTTCAGAAAGCTCACGTCTCCACCTGTATAGCCAGCCAACTCCTGCAAAGACAGAAGGTTATGAAAGTTCTAATGGGTATTACATGTTTCTTCCCTCTAAAAGGTCATCATGTCTGCATCAGCACAAGCAGAGTTTTCTGTACAAGATACACTGGTATGGAGAGAAAACTGAATTTTGGACCAACAAAAAACCATGCATGACCCTTAGAACAATGAACGGCATTTTCCTCCTCCATATACTAACCCAAGGTTTTGCTTTCTAAGTCATTTTTGTAAATGATGGCAAAGTAGAATGGAGCTGAAAAATTCAGCACCCAAAATCAGAAGTCTTACTGGATTTACCTGAGAAGATTTTATATGCACTAAGGCAGGGCTGAAGAACCAGCCAGCCTGTTGCATTACACCAGTGCAAGTTGAAAATAACAAGTGAAGTGACTGAATCAGTGTTAGAGGCAGCACCTAACAAATGGTATGTTAACAAAACCCTGAATTATGACCACCTTTCTCACTCAGAAACAGAATAGTTCTCTGCTGCTTACAGGAACAGTAGTACTTCTAGTTCCAAAGGCATTTCAAAGCAATCTGCTTCTAAAGCATTCCAGAAGCTAATGCTTCTGAAGTATTAACCCATACAGCAGAAAAGCCAGCTTTTCTAAAAGCTCTGAAAGTAACAAGAGTGAAAACCATTTTCTGTGCCAAAATGATACACATGTATGCCTTTGAAAGTTAGTTTTACTCAGTCTTCCATTTTTAACTCTAAGATTTACAGACTTTGTGAGTAGCAACACAACCACATTCTGGTAGTCTTATATTACAGTATTAGAAAAGAAGAACTTACACGTACTGTAAAGTGGAGCATAAATACTGTCAGGGATAATGTATCTCAGCTAATAAATAATTTAATGCTAATGGCAACATAAAATGTCTGTGCTGGTTTAGAGCAATGGTCTACAAATGAATATTTGCCATCATAAAAACAGTTTCATGACTTTAAAAGGTACAGACTATAAAGATAAAAAGTAAATACTGGTCATCACTGTCTCTTGGTCAATTTATGATTAATTTCTAACTTTATAGACATTTTTAACATGAACATCCATTAGGTGAAGACTTACTCAAACACACAGATAAAATCCAACAATAGCAAAAGTGATTTAATACTACCTGATTAATTTTCAGTAAAGCACCTCGTCTTGGCAAGATTGAGGAGTTCCGGGAATCAATTACCATGGCATGCTGAAAAGAATCGAGTAAGTATTTTCAGGTTCTCGTATCTGCTGAATATCCCAGAGTGACTGTGTTATTTTCTTTCAAAAACTACAAACAGAGGAAGACAATCATAGCTCCAGCTAAGGCTAGTGTGGTTTCGTGGATTTGGGAACAATATACCTCCAGACCAATTTAGCCCTGAATTTAGAGGCCACAAGAAATGCACACATTTTATCTTTTGGCCATGCTACACACCAGAAACATAGCAGCAACAATGCCCCAGTGTAAATCACCAAGCCTGTGACAGTAACCTGCAAATACTTTATTTCCTACTATTTGTAAACTACAAGTTAATGATGACAAGTAACTAAGAAGTACTATAGGAAAGAACATTTAGAAAGGGCACAGCACTCTACATGAGCAAATTTACTGATCCTGTCTTCTATAAAACAAGACAATTCTGCAAAAAGAGATGGCAGGTAAGTCAGAGGGAGGTCCTGCAGAAAGAACAAGCCAGCCTATGCAACGGTCATCTATGAAAGTATGTTCTCTCTTTGGACATTCTGGATGACTCTTTGTGAATGACCAAATACAGCAAGAGATGTTTGAAGTAAAAAAATAGAACCTGCTAAGACAAAACGTTCCTTTGATATCATTTATAAGTATTAGATAATTCAAAATAATGTGTTTTTAAAAAATATCAGGAAAAAGCCTTACAGAGAGAGAAGATTTAAGAGAGTGTCCACTTTCTTCTCGAACAGAAAAGGATGCTGTTCTAGCAAGGCAGCCAAGCTCTCTCCACACACCCTCCCACTTCAGTGTGTGATTGGTCTTCCAGATTGGAAACTACAAATAAAGAATTTAGACATGAAAAAAAACTTTGCTACAGAATGAAAATAAACATTTCCCTGGAAAATCTTTCCCTCTAAAGTTGTTTTATACGTAAGTATGCTTTTTGTTTTCAAACTTCTTGGACCAGAGAGAAACCCATTTTTCAGGGAGTTTCTGCTCTAGCCAAGAGAGTTTCTCCAGATAGGTGCACATTACTTAATCCATCCCAAATGAGAAATATCTTCAATTGGGCTGACACAGTGACCTAAGCAGCCAGCCACCTCTCTGGAATGATACTTTAAACATTTAAAACTTGGAGAAAAATTCACTGGTATTTTTATATGGCCAAAATAAAACTGAATTCTAAGAAGACCCTCTGCCATTTTAAAATTGTTGACCTCTTTCAAATAATAACAAGTTAGTCCTGTGCACAAGTGTTCCAATCATTAAAAAACTAAACCAAATATTTGTGAAAGCCAGCTGTGACTTTAATAACATGTCAATGAAGCATGATTTCCACAAACACGTGTGCTATACTTACATTAAATTCTGTTGATATCCCTCTATCAGTTTCACGAAGAGAGCTCCAAGGGAATTGCCCAGTTACTTTGTAGAGGTTAATTGAAAAGCTGAAACACAATGTTATGGGTAGGTTTGAAAATGAAACTAAGTAGGTGGAATTTTCAATTATCAAAAAAACTTAAGAAACCACATCTGCTACATTATTAACAGATCCTCAGGAAAGGAACACATTTAATTACTACTCAATGAAAGATCTTATTGTTCTAAATTCCTTCACTAAAAGAAGAGGTACTCAAAAATGTATCTCCTACTTTCTTTCGAAGCTTCCAGGCTGTGGTTTGAAGAGTGACAGGCCATATGAAGTTTCCTTTGTTCCATAGGAAAACTGGAAGGTTACCTTTTCTGCACGACCAAAGAGATTTGGGAACTTGAGACCAAGTACCTACGGAAAATTAAAAAGAAAACAAAACAACCCTCACATTTCATGTAGCTTGCTAACATGCATCTTAATGATATGCTGAAGACAAGCATATCTATGACAAGAAAGACAGACAATAAAAATAGTTGTAACTGAATGTGTTTGACTTTTAAGTTAGATTTCTCTTTGTACTGGCAGAAAAAGCCATCACAATAGCACAAGTTACAGTTTATAATCTAATTTTTTATTGCTGGCTAGTAGTGGCTGACTTAATCTGCATTCTCACTGTACCATCAGTACAACTACTATTTCAAGCACAATCTCCCAGCCAGTTTCAAAGCACAGAAGAGTAAATCTTTGGCATAGGCAGCTGCTCTACAACTGCAGACTTTCAGCTGATCTCATCAGGAAAACTACCCATCAGGTAGGGTTCACGGGAACCACGGCAATATTGCCAATGGAAAATTATCAATACAGAGCCACTTTCCTGTATTTTTGTTTTGAGTGACAAGATACTTTTGCAGTCAGTCCTGATGGTAGTACAACATTAGCATTACAGTTCTCCAGAAACTAGTTAAACACTTTGCCTGTTCTGACACAAATTCTTTTGGCAGCTCTTGGCCCTTTGGCAGAAAGGATGGAGCAGGTTTCCTCCAAGCACAGACACTACTAGGACTGTTCTGTTGTTGTATGTTCTATTTTAAAAGTATGTAAAAAAAAAAAAAGCTATAAAATGCTGACTGCCTTTGCTGATTGCTATAAAATAGCTGATTCCAACAGCTATTGAAAACAAATCAGTCACCTGAACTTTGTGATGATGGCTATAATGCAATTATCCAACTAACCAGAAACAGATATGAGTATGAAATATTAGACCTATAGGCTTCAGGTGAATTTAAGGGATTGCAACAGATGTCAAATCTATTCAGCTTTTAAGGGAACAATCTCTGCTGCCAATACGAGCGTACACGAATCATGCCTTTGTATCATTCAAACATTTTACTTTTCCACAACAGATTAAAATCAAATAGAAGCTGAGGACAAAAAGAGAAACCAAAGCAGCTTTCAGACTGTTTTCAAAGGCACTAGAACCAACATGGATTTCCTACTATTTTCATTCACACCATGACGCCCTGAACATTGTTCTTGGCAGAGGAGCTGCATAAGCAGCTCTCCATTCACTGAGTTCCAATTCTCCTTGCACTTGCAAAACAGCATCACCTGAGTCATGCAGTATCTTATCCAGGTTAAAAATATCCCTAAGAAGAAAAGGATGAGTCCCTTGATCTGGCTTATCTACCAGCCCCAGGCACAGCTGCACCATGCACATAAGAAGGCAGAAAGGGTGAAGGAATGAACACCTGAGAGCATGGTGTACTTAACAGCAGAACTTCTGCTAACAAGACATTAACAGAAAACAGTACAGCTGGGTTTTTTTTGTGTCAGTTGATAAATATTTTTCACACAAGATTTTAATCTGATGGATCCTTAATTGAATCAAATGGAAACAAGTTCCACAGTTTATATGGTTCTGGAAAACCTTGCATTTCGCAGCCCAGACTACTCGGTACTCGGCTAAAAAGTGAAAACCAAGAACAATTTCTAAGTTCAATATAAAGCATTTCAACTGAGAAGAAAAACACTCTAAACAGATCTAACAGAAACTAGATGCCAAACTCCTTACAAATCTCTTCAATAGATAAAGCATCTTAAATATTATCAAGAAATAATTTAAGTCATTTTAAGATTTAAAAAATTAACATACTGAGTTGGAAGCTACAGCATTCTTCCCTAGCTCAAAACAGGCTTTTGCTGAATGAAAGCCTAATACAAAGATTCTTTAGAGACAAAAGTCTGGCAAAGCTTTAGTAAAGTTGGATCAAGAAAATAATTTGGCTTGGATCAACCAAATTCCTTGCTAGGTTTGAAACAAGAAAGTAAGAGGAAAATCAAAAGGAATTAATAATTATTTCAAATAATCCATACCATACTGCCTTCATTGTTGCCAACCATAGTGTTATAGCTTCCAGTTACTCTTCTCAATTCTGTTACCTCGAAGGTTACATCTAAACCATTTGGAAGGGCATCATCTCCTACATAAACAAACAAATCCATGTTGTCTCCAAAGAGCTATTAAAAAACCCCGCAGACATAAGAGGTCTTCAATTATCTGAAAACCGGTTGAAATAAATGGTAATAAAACTCCACATTACAAAGAAAAATGCTTGAGAAAAAGATGTCTTTTGGATATGAGTGCAGAATTTGGTTCAATTGCAGCATGACTAGCTTTAATTGTCAACACATAGTTTAATTATGAAACAGTAACATTTGTTTGCTACCTATGCACTAAAAACAAAGATGTATGTAAATTCTTACATTCAAATAAACAGAAATTTAAGTGGTCCCGGCATCGTCACTAGGGCAGAGCTCCTGGCACTCTGTAGTTAAGTGCTGAACAGCAGAAGCTGCCCAGTTCCCTCAAGGCTCTGGCTACAGCAGCTGTTTGAAAACACAGCTGTCAAGGCTACCTAATTCTGCTTGAAGTGAATGTGACAGCAACCTGTGGGACTGCTCTGCATTTCCTTCTCAATAACAAAACCTTCCTCTGCTGAAGAGAACAGCAATGAGTTTGAAAACCAGCCCCCTGTCCAGAAATGCCAACTGAGCCTTACTTTGAAACCTGCACACATTCAGCTGCCCCACATATACTATAAGCCAATTTTTAATCACAAGCATTGATACAATTACTAGTATTTCCTGAAGCACCAGGGATGTGCTGATATAATGTCAGTTATGTGATGTGTGTAATAAGTGGAAGTACAGGACACACTTTCAAGCTTCTCCTTAAGTGTTCCTCTGATACTTTGTGTGAAGGGATGTGTACTGTAATTATTTTAGTACTGGGAAGTCACTGATTTTTGCATATATACAAGTAACATTTACATATACATACACATATATACAGACACATACAAGATGTAGACACACTTGCATATATAGCACACCTACATGTATGTCTAAAATATATAAAGGTATATGAGAGAGTAAGTTTTACACAAAGAAAAGTCCAACCTATTACACAGGGAAAATATACATTACAGGTATGCATGTATATGTATAGGTCTATTTGTGCCTGAGAAAAAAAGTGAGAATTACGGAGGCAATACATACCTTGACAGGTGTCAATCAGAACATCTACCTGTCTAAAGATTCCTAGACGAAGCAACTTTTCACGAGCTTCATGTGATTTTCTCATCACCTACAGGATGAAATAAGTAGCTTAGTCACAGAACCACAGAATCATAGAATAGTTTGGGTTGGAAGGGATCTCCAAAGCCCCTCTGGTCCATTTGAGTCTTTCAGGTTACCAAAAAACAACTAGGATAAAAAAGGTAAAATGCAAGTAAATCACACAATATTCACAGATTTTGTACAGACACACATACATGCACCTTTGAAAACAGATCACAAACACTTTAACACTTGAATCCATAGAGAAATAAATTAAACAGAGCATTCAGCTCAATGCCTACCTTTTGGTAGTCTGCTTCCTAATTGTTCTAAATATTTAAACCTATTATTTAAGTTTCAGTAGTTAAAATTTGCACACCTATTTATGGGGCCCATAAAACTCAAACATCTTATTCTGTTTAAATTTAGATCAATTTACAGGTCTAATTGCCAGCCATACTCCAGAAAGAATCACCACTTAAGAGTGCTAGGGCATATAGCCTAACTCTCACTTTGATCCATTGTGGAGACTGGCATCAGTTATCTGTGCCAAGATACAACAACTTATCTTAAGGAAATTAACTGAAAGTGTCATTTACACAGTTACAAATTCTTCAAGAGGAAGACTGAAGCTGAAAAAAAATATCTGAGAGTGCTGTTTGCCATCTCGCAAAGTCTTTGAGCTGAGTACATTAGAAAATATCGTATCTGCCAGTATTTTGTATTTAAGTTTAGCTTCCATATCACAAGATCATAATCATCATAGAACTTGACCAAGTTGCCCCACATATGAAGGGAGTAGCCCAAGGCAGGAAAAAGAAAACCCTAACCTGAATTTTTAAACAGTAGGTCTGTTACATGCTACAGTACTTACATCAATGAGATTTTTAGCCTTGAAAACATCAGCAATTTCATACATGATAATATCATTTTTGGTCCTTCCAAGTCCATCGAAGTGCACATGCTGAACCACCACCTAAAGAGAACAGATGTTTAAACACAAGTCCTGAATTTGCATCTAACAGTGAGTATCAAAATCACCAATGCACAAAATAATGCTGTTGTCCAAGTGAAAAATCCTGAAGATTCTTAGGTCTTACTGCTGACGTACATTACCAGAAATCAGTGGTATCTACAGCTCTGGAGAGTTGTCCCCTTGATTCGAAAGTTAAAGAAAATAGAACTCTAATACCAGAGCTAATAGTGGTCATAGCAGAAGAGACAGTAACACAGTGCAGCTTCTGGGATTTTAGTCGTAAGTGTTGTATATGCAGAAATCACACTGGGATATTAAGACACGTAAAACAAAACCTGTAGTTAGTCTTTAATTAGCTATTTCTTATATCAGCTACATATAAGCAAAGAGTTAAAAGAAGAAACAAACCTACAAGCCATAAATATTTAAACTCTAACTATTAAAGTTATTACTGCCACTGGAGCATTGTAGTTTAAAATGCATATTAAGATCACTAGCATTATGAGGTTTTGTATTTTCTTAAAATCATTCATCTTGTTGTATGATCACCAGAGATGATTTTATCTTAAAAATTAAGACACACTCTGGGTTAGCTGGTACAAATGGACCACAGCGATTGCACTTCTTTTATTTTCCCAACCTTATCAGTGTGTTACAATTTTAGGGGCGAGTGTGAAAAAAACCCAAACCAATCTGCAAATGCTTCATGCATTCAAATATAATAAAACAACAGAATGACAGCCACCTAACATTACTGCAAATTGCTTTAAAAAAACCCTATCAGAATAGATACATAATCACCTAATAAAACCCAAATGTTATTGCCCAGTTTCTAGTGAGGATGACTCCAAGTAGCACACAGGAAAGGAAAATCTTAATAAAAACTAAGATAATGCATGATATCTCAGCCATCCAGCATGGCTAAACATATTGTGGGTGAAGACAGACATGCTCTTACAAGTGAAATATTAAAAAAAATAAATGTTACCATCCTCTGCTGAAGTTAGTGTTTTGCTTAGCAACATAACTCACATGATAGGCTAGGCAGTATTAGCTTAACCTGGCTAATACTGCACTCTAGCAGGTTAAGGACAGTTGCTTTGCTTTCTCCCAAGCAGTGTTGCAGAAGCAGTGAAGTCTTATGAGACAGAGGGAAAGCAGCATCTGGAAACAGGTCTATTAGCACAGAGATGAATTTTAATAACAGCTACTGTGGTAGGTTAAAAAAACAGGAACTATGTAACACCAGATTAAATTCACAGTACTACATTTAATTCCTTCACATCTAAACCCAAAGTTTAGAAAGTTCCTTGGGAAAAATAAGAAAGCAAGTGTGCCATGACATTTCTTTTAAGAAAAAAAAAAACCTGGATGTTTTTCATGTACTTACATCTTTGTTTTCAAGAATTTCCTGCTTGGGCTCAGGTTCAACTTCACCCAGTTCAGCTTCCTCTCCCAAGGCACCAAAGTCTGGGCCACCCATTGGAAGAGGCTCCAAACTCTGAAAGCATAAAAGAAAACTGCATTTAATATGGCATGACGATTTGTGATTTATGCCATTTGCAAAGAAAGAAACTACAATCCTTGACAGTGTGCTCATCAGATCCTAGGGAAAAAAGCAAAACGGAAGAACTAAACTGAGGGAAATTTTTAATGAAAGCTGCGAATACCTTTCGTGTTGAATCATTTCTCTAAAGTCCTTTGCACTCTTAAAAAAAAAAACCCTTATTTTTAAGACCTGCTTCCTGTGCTAAATATGAATTCAACCTTCTTAAAATAAAAAAGTCTAAAAAAATCAGTGTTACTACATATTTTGGGGTTTTGAGAGGGAGAGAAGTGTGAACAACTCTTAAAAAGGGTGTCTGCAGTTTGTTACTTTTTAATATATTTATACACATTTGTCTTTTAATATTTCTTTTAAAAGCAACCTTCCAAGTAATGCTTAAGAACCTCAGGCCTTATCAATAAGAGGTGAAAAGTTTAATCAAAATGGTTTCCAGCACAGCGTGGCTTTATTTCCTATACTTTAAAGAGTCCTAAAATAAGACTTATCAGAAGATAACAGATTCAAGCATGAGAGAATAGCAGGTTACCTGCAAAAGCAGACATCAGGATTGGATAACTCAGTAAATCTACTTTTAGTCTTAAGTCACTAATACAGTACTTGCTGCATTATTTAAGGATAGCTGTTTTGCTGGAATAGTAAATAGCTGTTACGTATCAAAATCCAGCTAAATGAAGACAGAATCCTCTCTCACTCCCAGTAATTTTCAGGCGAGCATGAGACACTCTGCATGCACACAACACTGTGTATCAATGTATACTATAGATGGATACAAAACCCAGAATACAAGAAAAAAAAAGAAACAGAAATTAAATTAGTCTTGGTAATGAGATACACTGGAGCCTTAACGGCCCCCAGCAGCAGTTCCTCAGTCTAATTAAACACTACAGAAAAACATTCTGGTTTTCAAAAGGCTTTTGAAGAAGTATTGTTCCACCTGGGATCTTGAGGAATCATCCAGACTATTCTTAGCCCCCAAGTAAGTCAGTCACTCATTAATCACACCTGAATTATCTACACCAGTGTTTGCTCTGTGGCTGCTTTAAGGGGAAAATAGTTTAAGCCAAATTCAGGACTTGACGTTTGCTCTGCGATTCCTCTGCTTTACATCGTACAGCACCACCAGCCTTTTTCAGTGATATTCCTACAGCTTGATTTTCTCATAACCTGTCTCACATGGCTCTTAAGACTTTTCCGTAAAGCAGACTGCTGAGGAGTGGGCTGCTTACCTACAATATACTGAAATGCTTCTCTAATGAAGCCTCAAGGCATGGGCAGTTCATTGCCTTCCTGAAGTATTTCAGAACCTATGTATCCTTTGAAATCACCTTCTGACAGCCAAGACAGTGTTTTTCCTTTTGCCATTATAGCCACTACTTGTTTGACCACAACAAACACTTAAATCTTTATGTTCCTTCTTTAAGTAATGCTATACAGAGATTTATGCATCTGCTCATGAAGGCGTCCAAGCGCTTTAGATGTGCAAGACACAACATGCCTCTGTAAGCAATACTGCAGTTTACTGGGGAAGTGCAAACCTACCACCTCCGTTCTCACCGTCCGAGCTGCACGTGTAAGACAGTTTATCTTCCGTGGATTGTTTTTTCGGGTTTGTTCCTCTTAATGGTTTCATTTACACAGCCTGGCTCTCGCCAACCCCGGCGGCAAGGTCAACCCCTACCGCCCCCAGGGAGGAATGAAAAGACCCGGGGAGGGAAGGCAACCCGCTTCCGAGCACCGGGACGGTGGCAGCGACCGGGACCCTCTCCCTTCCCCTAGTCCTTAACCCCTCCCC
>NW_009931970.1:0-302 GCF_000696875.1 Nestor notabilis
CAGCCGCCTTTCTTCCACATAATTAATTGGCCCTTCTTCCATTTGGCTTCTGCTGGGTCCATCAACCGGGTCGCCCGCCGAACCTGTCTGTGAGGATGGAGAGAGGAGAGACATGAGCATCCCCTGCCGTGACCCACGTGCCAGCAGCCCTATAGAATCATGGAATCATAGAATCAACCAGGAAAAGAGCTTTAAGATCATCAAGTCCAACCACTCCCCAGCACTGCCAAGGCCACCACTAGCCCCTGGCACTGAGGCCTCGGCTACAACGGCTGTGCACACTTGCAGGGATGGAGAATACA
>NW_009931970.1:673-1249 GCF_000696875.1 Nestor notabilis
TGAGGCGCTGGCACAGGGTGCCCAGAGAAGCTGTGGCTGCCCCATCCCTGGCAGTGTTCAAGACCAGGTTGGACACAGGGGCTTGGAGCAACCTGCTCTAGTGGAAGGTGTCCCTGCCTGTGGGCAGGGGGTTGGAACTGGGTGATCCTAAGGTCCTTTTCAACCTAAACCCATCTGGGATTCTATGATTCTAATTTTGATTCCCCCTTTCCCCATCTCTTTTTCTCACCAGGTGATGAAGACACAGATGAGCCACAGGAGGCACAACCCGGCTGCGTAAGGAGCAGCGTGGCTCAGGGGGCACACGGACAGTTTCCACCCCACCACCCACATCCCACCCCAGCACCCGCTCTCGAAATTGCTCACGGGCCAGTCTGGGATTTCCATCACTGCCGAGGGCGGGATGTGGGACAGGGAGGGCACCCCCAGCTCTGGTGACACAGTTTGCACCAGCGAAGGAAGCGGTACGGGGAGGAAAAGGGGGTTTTTGCTTGGACCCAAGCCCAAAGCAAACATCCTGGCCAGGAGCAGCCGTCCCTCCCTGGGGGCTGTGGCATGGCAGGAGGCTGCTGAGCT
>NW_009931970.1:1278-2614 GCF_000696875.1 Nestor notabilis
TTCACCTCGAATAACCCAGTGTCTGTATCAACACAGGGCCCCGGGCAACGCCGAGCTGCAGCCCTGGCGTCCACAACACCGGCTGCGTGCCAAGAGGAGACCAAAACCATTGGAGACATCCACGGCGACGCGAGGTGGTGGCACGCCGGGACCCTGTCACCCCGATGCCTGGTCTCAAAGGGTTTTGCCAGGGATGGGAGGGTCTTTGTGTGCTCCGTGGCTCAGTTCCCCCTCGGCAGCCAGGGGTGCTGGTTGTGTGTTTAGCAGTTTGCTGATAACCAGGGGGGAGCTTCCTGAGAGCTAAAAATACAGCAAGAGTTCACTGGGAAAAACACAACAAAGCTGCGGGCAGAGCTTCCTGCCTCTGGACAGTGCCAGCAGCGGCTCCGGCTGGACAGGGCCAGCAGCGGCTCGTGGGAAGGAGCTGGAGCCCGAAGCCACCAGGAGAGCCCAAGTCACTGGTCCGTGTTCAAGCATGCTGTCAGTGTGTCACTGGTGAAGGTTTAACCCCTCAGCCTCCAGCCCCATGGCTTTGGCACAGGCGTCCTCCAGGGTGAGGTTTCTACACTGGAGATAAGCACAGTGCTGACTGCAGCGAAACCAGGGAGGAACCACTCCCAGCATGATTCTATCCCAAAAATCCCCCTTTCCCAAGGAGTGAAAGCTCCCAGGGGAGCACAGCACCAGTGCACCGCAACCCTGCTCCAGCACAGGGTCACCCTGATGCTGCTGGGGCTTTAGAGGGGCTCCAGCTCTGGGCCTTTTGCAGTATCCCAAAGCCAAGCAACAGAGCTGGGAGCAATGGGACTGGTCCATCAGGTCTGGGGAGCAAGTGCTTTGTGTGCTGGTGAAACAGGGCAGGGTGGGGACAACAAACCACCTCCACTCTCCTTTGCAAAGCAAGAGAGAAACAGCTTCACCCATTCTTCCTACGCCATCATCCTCCTCCTCCTCACCAGCCAAAAGGGTTTTTCCCAAGCAGAGCATGGTGGCAGGGAGATAAAAGCCCTGAGTCCCCTCCAAGACCTTGGGGACGTGCCCTGAAGCATCCCCAGCATCGCAACAGTGACGCCAGCCCAGGGAAATGATGACAAACCTGTTTGTTTTGGGTGGGGAGCTGCTGGGTAAGGGCAGGGGAAGCCCCAAAAACCAGCTGCTGGGCCAGGGTGGCACCATGGGCTGCTCCATCCCATAAACCAGGGTATCAACCCAGCAGGAAGAGTTCACCCTGGGAAGATAAGGCAGGAGCGAGCATGCTCCTAAAAGGTTAATCTGAAAGCTACAACCTTCCTCAAATCAGTGGGGAAAAGATATTTTATATACATATATATATATA
>NW_009931971.1:0-3015 GCF_000696875.1 Nestor notabilis
ATCCATCAAATTGGTGTCTCTCCAATTTAGTAATTAATACTTGACTGACATCCACACACCAAGTCCCATTGGCTTCAACAGAAGAGTTGGGCCTTCTGTTAAAAGTATGTGATGCATACCTGATAATCTCATTTTTCAGAAAAGGCTAAGGAAGTCCTGCCTACACTAAAGTAAACAGTTATACTAAAACTGCCTGTCTCAGGTATGTTATATATATGGTTTTGCTTAAAAAAAAAAAAAAAAAAAAAAAAATTAAAGGACTCAAATCAATGCAATCTATATAACTATATGGTAAAGCTTACTGGACACTGCTCACCTAATTTTTTCCCTTCTGCTTCACACTGCAGACCTTTTCAGACAAAAAAATATTAAAAATGAATGACAAATATTAAAAATGCTAACTCCTTTCTTTCCTTACAACTTCTTTGTTGTTGTTCTAAGAGAGTAAGTTAGCTGACAATCTAATGAAGAATAAAAATAAAAAAAAAAAAAAAAAGGAAAACAGAAAATCAAAAGTGAGAATATATGTGAGGTTTTGCTTGGTTTGTGGGTTTTTTGGCGTTGGGTTCTTTTTGTTTGTTTGTTTTTAAGTTTCTTATTGTTACAGAGGGATTCAATTGCAGTGGAGAGATAGAAGCAAAATTCCCTGTCAATAAATATAATGACATGCAGTTATAAAACTATCAAACTATTAACGCACAATGAAAGCCTCTATGGTATCTCATATCAACCAGGGAATAAAACCCAAACCCAATAAAAAACAGGAATAGCATTTTTTTGTTGTTTGCTTTGCTTATGCATGTAAACAAATAGAAGCTGCAATGTGCACTAAATACAAGTGATATACTGAAAAAAAGAAAAAACACACAAGAACCTAGTCAAGCCATGTACCTGTAGTCATTCTTGTGACTTGATAAGGGTTTCCTCTTTCCTGTGGGGAGTAGTTGCATTATTCCTCTAAGTAAGCTATTTTCTTTCCTCCTTTATAGATTCTGACATATGTCAGATATTCTCATTATAGTTTACTGTCAGTAAAAATGTTTAATACTGCTAAGGTTGTTAACATTCTTTCTTTGAAACACATTTAATGTTACAAAAATTGTGATATTGTCCAGTAGTATTATCTCAATATGTTAAACGACCCAAACTATAAAGTAAAAAGTTAAGCTGGTAAGTTGCTCTTTCAGAGACATCCAAAGTCTTGCTTGTTTTGTAAAAATATTATCGGTTCCTAAGATATGAGCCTAAACTTTGTCAATAAGCCTTAATTTATTGTTAGAAAACATAAACCAGCAGGGAGTTGCTTTACTTTCTATTCTTCCTCAAAAAGTAGCCGCATTACCAGTGCTCCTTATCATACAAAGACGGGCTTCTACTGGTAGTCAACATGTGATTACAGAGGGTTTTAGCCTGGTTGCATTTGTATTTGGTTCATTTCCAGTGCTGAGCCTCAGATCAGCTAAGCCTCTTCCTCAAGGATGAGAAAGGGGAAATGACAGGATCCAAACCGATCCACAGTTATCCAGGTTTACTTCAGATCGGTACAATTTACACCCAATTTAATTATCAAATCAAAACCAATTTAAAAGACAATTTAAAATACAAAACTTTATTTTTGTATTATTTTGCATTGACGAATAGTCAATAAAAGAGATAAATACTGTTCTTTCATATATTTATAATTATACTACTTCACTGTAATTTTGTTAATGGCATTTTTATACATCAATGATCAGCATTACATTCTATTAGGTGTTATGATAATCACCACAGCATCATTGCAGAGTGACAAGAGACACTGAACTTACAGCTGACCACAAGAGAAGAGGTTTTAAACCAAACAGATTCTTTTTTAGAAGAAAATCAGAGCTATAATATCTAGCAATTCTCATCTATGAGTCTGCTGGTATTAAAAATTGAGTATTATGAAAGTTATTATGCCATACTGACTTCAATAAAATGCTTCTTTCTTTGGAATGAAGAAAAGTAATGTTAAGGTGAAAGGGTTTGGACTCTTGATTTTGCATGGGTTTTTCTTTCCCTGTATTTTTTCCCCCCAAAAAATGGAGGTGTTCTATATCGAAATTTCATCACCCTCTAACCCTTCCCCCAAAATAATTTCTCCTTTCTGTGCTCAGAGAACAGAAAAAATAACATATCTGGCAGACTGTTTGTATCTCCTTTTCTCCTCTTCCTTAACTGGAACTGTCTTGAAAATAAGACATGAAATAAGAAAAGGCCACCCCATAGGACATGGCATCCCAGAAACATATGGCTATTATTCTGGCCCTTGATTAGGGTAACTTTTTCCCAAACACTTTTCCACACACACACCCCCACACCCACACCCCTTCAGGATAGAAGAAATTCCATTTTCTAGTCAAGTCTCATGAAAAACTTATTTTCTATCTACAGGAGGTCCTTTTGAAACAATATAAATTAACCAGACTGTTTTCCTGATGCCTTGTAGATTTAAGGTTCTAGTACAGTGTTTCCATTTAAAGAAAAGTTCCTAGTGCTTGTTATAGTGATGAGCTATGAAATCTGAGGCACTCTTGACAATGGCTTTTAGACAACCAATCTGCTTACGGAATAGTATGGGGCAAGTTCTCATTCCTCGTGCAGATGGGACTAAAAAGTATTTCTGACATTATTGTGCACATTTTGTAAATAAAGAGCTGAAAATTATTTTTTCCCATCAATAAAGACAAATTCTTTGTCATCAAGAATCTAGAGAGAATGGCTACTAGCATAGCTGAACTTTTTGGTGGGAATGAACCCTTATCAGTATAATTTGAAATCTCATTTTGATGCACCTGTAAAAAAGTACTGAGAACAAACTGAGCAAATATTTCTGGAATGTAACTGAAGATGTGAAAAGCAAAAATTAATCAAAATGGCTGCTTTTCCAGGTATTTTTTTCAAGCTAAGGGTTTTGCACTGGAGGACCTAAATCCACTTCCTACAACGAAGTGAATGTAAAAATTTAATTTGTTTCCCAAGTTGGTGAAACTG
>NW_009931972.1:0-1785 GCF_000696875.1 Nestor notabilis
GTCGAATGCTCTGCACAAGTCCAGGTAGATGGTGTACGAGTACATATTTTCCTCTTCTCCCTTCATTTTTTCAGATGAGAAGAGAAGATAGGAAATAGATTAATAGCTAACAGTAAACTTGATTTCTACTATTTCTCTTAGTTTTGTATGTCCAGGCTATATAGAATCTAAGAATCATAGAATAGTTTGGGTTGTAAGGGCCCATTAAAGGTCATTTAGTTCTAACCTCCCTGCAATGAGCAGAGACATATTCAACTACATCAGGTTGCCCAGAACCCCATCCAGCATGGCCTTGAATGTCTCCAGGGATGGGGCATCTAGCACCTTTCTGGGCAACCTGTGCCAGCGTTTCACCACCCTCACCGTAAATATTTCCTTCTTTATATCTAGTCTGAATCTACTCTCTTCAACTTTAAAAATATATTAATTAAACTTGTTAAAAAAAGTTTAAAATATGAGGCACTGAACATACTTTCAGCTGAGTGAATGGTTTGGTCCGTCTCTTCCCTCTTTTTGTCCTAGTTTTTATGTAAAAAAGATCCACATGCATGTGTGGGAAGAAAAACATTAGGGTGGTTTCACTTGTACAGTCTCATCTAGATGAAGGCTAATTTTAAACATACAATTAAATTAATTTATGTTTATTCAAAGAACTACTCCGTAGGCTACATGAAGCCAAGGTAGGACACTTAAGGATGTATGCAAGAAATTAATCTTGCAAAAGGAACACTGCAGAGGTTTCCCTTCTGGGGTACTTAGTTCTTTCATAGTAGTTGTTCAGTAATTTAAACATCTGTCTTAGCAGTCTAAGGACATAAATTTTGGCTTTACAGTGATTAGTGAAGGTTAACACATTTCACCAGAGGAAAAGAATGACTTTCAATCATAAAAACTCTATTAGAGAAATAGTACCATGTTCACAGAGGGTACCAGCACAAGAAGGCAGGACTGGTCATTTATCAAATGGTCTATTTGTCTTTTAGATTTTTTGACCATATCTATTCTTATGACAGTGAATTCCTCTCTAATGCAAATGTAGCCTATGTTCGTGAATTATGGATAATCCTGTCTAATCATTTTGTATAGACATTTCCATATTGCTGATCTCTGCAATATCTGGGTCTCCAGAATAATTTAGTTTTATCAACCTTCAACTGACTATATATAAAACAAGCCATATTTGCTTTGACAATTACAGCTAAATTTTGCTCTTACTCACTTGTTCAATATCCAGCCTTCTAGAAAAAGCAATACTATGGGATATAAAAAAGTGAATCAGAAACACTCTAAACATAGTTCCTTATATTCACTGAGAGAGAACAGAAAAGTAACACCTGTAACTCACTGCTTGCCATCTCAGTCTTAGTCTGTTGACCATCTTCAGGTTGTTTTAATGTATAGTTAAGATTTACAGGGACAGTTCTGGCAGACCATCACTGACTTTGGCAGCTTTACAAGTAAATGAGTTGTCCCAGCACTGACTTGTCCCAGACCTCTGCAATACATCAGAGATTACTTAGCATCCATGAGCAACTGACCCATTCCAAGTGGCAATCTGTATTCTCATTTCTAAAGAATTAGAGAATATTGTTTTTAAAGAATTCCAGTGATTGCTAAAAATGGTTTTGTGCAAATAAATACCTAATAACTTTTTTGCCCATAGTTTTCCTGTCAAGATTACAGAACTTCCAGGTTATTGCTACTTTGTCTGATACATTTGTTGCCCTCCCTTAGTGTTTTTCATTAGATCTTTGTCTTTGTGTCCTGGGTTCAGCTACAGCAGTC
>NW_009931973.1:0-2085 GCF_000696875.1 Nestor notabilis
CGCGGCGGGATGAGTCGTGGTACCGGCCTCTTGTGCGCAGGGCTCCATCGTGCGCGATGACAACCACGCGTCTGGGGGGGACAGAAGTCATCGGGGATTCGGGATCAATGATACCCACCCCTGAAGCGGGCTCACAGGGCTGCAATGGAATGTCTGTGGTACCATGGCACCCAAGGGCAAGTGCAGCATCCGTGCTCAAAGCTGCCAGGACAGGAGCAGGGAAGATGGTCCCCAGCTCCAAAACAGGAGGAAGGCAAACAGGCGGCTGCAGGCTAACGCCGGGGCAGGGAAGAAGTCATCCTGCAGGACAGCAAGGGTCTCACACACAAGTTGGTTGGGGATTTTAGGCCCTCGCTCTGCAAGAGCAGAGTAACATAGTCCTTACGCCTGTGCACACTGTCAGTGGAGATTTTACACATACAGGTAGTTTGCTGGCACGGATCTGCTTAAGGGGGGAATTTAAACTAAACCAAACTGTATTTTTCTGGTTACGTTTTTCAGTATTTTTCCTTCAGGTGTGACTGTGCATTCCTAAATGTTCTCATGGTGTTTAGTACAAGGAGCTCCAGATGAGCCATTATGGGTGCATTAAATGTGCCCTGAAATAATCGTAGGTTCCAGTCCTGCCACTTGCTGCAGGCAGTGTAGAAATAATGCATTACAGTTTGGACAAGATACTCTGAATAAGAACCAGTCAGAAGAAATAAAACTGGCGTTGAAAAGCCAAGCTTTGAATGACTGATATGTTATGAGTGTTGCGAATGCAGCATTCGTTTTCTGTTTTTCACAGCACGGAGGGAAAAACGGCAATGCAGAAGAATGGGAAATATAAATGACAGGAAATGCAACACTCTGACACTCAGGCAACACTGTTGATGCCTTCGGTCACAGGTTACAAAACTTCAGTCTTCCTCCCATACTGCCGAGAGCTCGCATTCCTGGAGCTGGGCAGCCAGGGTAACAAACCAGCCTCCAGACATCTGCGTTTGACGTTCAGTTGCCTAACTTATGATAATAATCAATGACAGCCTGTGAAAATATAGCTACACATCCTTCATGAAGTTTATTGCCAACATTTGTTGCTGCAGGATATTGCACAAAGTTCTAGAGAGAGCAGTAGGATGAATAACAGCCCATCCTTCCGTGTAACAGTCGTCCTTCCCTGGCAAACAACACTTATGGGAAGGGGCAGCAGCATGAGCAGAACATTTGGAGAACACTCTCAGTGCCTCAGGGGACAGATATACTGTGAAATCGTCCTTTTGTCCAAGTTAGAAATGAGAGAAAGAGGTCACGCTACTGGCGTTCAGTATAAATGTCTGGAGAGAGCAAAAGTAATGATTTAGAGAACGTGCCAGTGGGAAGACTAAAGTCACTACTGAGACAGATGAAAAACCAGCACAGCAGTTCATGCTATGGGAAGCAGCAGGTTCAAGCTTGGCATGATCCAAACTCACTGAAAACCATGAAAGTTTTCAGTGCCTCAGCAGGAGAGGTCTCTTGCCACCCATGTGTGTTTCCTGCAGCTCCTCAAGTTCACCTTCCTCTTACCAACGTCTTTCCTTCCCACACCCCGAGCCTGCACTGGCACAGCCAGCTCTGCAGCTCCGAACCAGCAGCTTGAGACGGGCAAATTTACTTACGTTAATCAAGTACTTGGATTACATTTGTCACACAAACACAGCGTCCGAGAACTACAACCAGGAGCACAACAACTGGCGCTCACTTGGCAAACCCAAGCGCATAAATACTGCACCAGAAAGCCAGACTGCGCTTTAGTCTTCGAGTCTTTAAAGATAATTAAACCAGGTAGTCATGAAAACAGACCCTTCGGCTCAAACACGGCGTTCTGTATTTCTGACCGCAAGCGTTAATTGACAAGTAGCGTTTAAAGCACGGCCACGCAGGGACGGCCTTTTACACAGTTACTCTCGGGCGACGCCGCATGCTTGGGCTGGGTTTCCTTGCGTGCCCACAAGCTGGGCTTCCCCGTTACCTCCTTGATCGTTAGCTCGTTATTC
Organism: Nestor notabilis; assembly: GCF_000696875.1. Classification (NCBI taxonomy): domain Eukaryota; kingdom Metazoa; phylum Chordata; class Aves; order Psittaciformes; family Psittacidae; genus Nestor; species Nestor notabilis. The sequence continues at coordinate 2,022 of NW_009931973.1, forward strand.
ATCCTCTACCTGCTACGGCAAGCTCGGGTTTCCCGGGCCGCAGCAGCACCGCCGGCCGCGCAGG
>NW_009931974.1:0-1622 GCF_000696875.1 Nestor notabilis
CCGTGCTGGCATCGGCTCCACCATCCCGCTTATCCCCAGGGCCTCCGGCTGTGACTCCCCCTCCACAGGCCACATTAGTCCCACCTCTTGTTCTTTATTTAAAGCACATTTTATTTGGGAGGTGGATCCTTCCCACCCAAGAGACCCCAAAACAGGTCAAGGTGGGTCTGTCCTGGGTGGCCACAGCCCACCCCTTGTCTGAGCATCATCTCTTCTCTGCTTAGAGACTTATTTATATAACCCTCTTATTTATTACTAACTTATTGTGTTTTATAGCAAAGCACCTTTCTGGGGAAAAGGTGGGGGGTTTTTGTGTATTTTCTATTTTATATATTTCTATAAACCGGAATAATGGGAATGAATAAAAAGATGGGAACAAGGATTCTGGCTCTGCTCCTGCCCCACTGCCCGCCACCACCATGGGTCACCTTCAGCTCTTCACTTATCCCCTCCATGAGTGACCAGCCAGGAGCTGACTCCGTTTGGATTTGCTGGTAGATCCCTTTGGATGAGTGGGGCCAGCTCAGCCCCATCCCACCCTGTCGGCGCTGCCGTGGTGGGTGAGTAATGCCTGGGCCATGCTCCCAGAGACCTTTTGAGTTGTTTGTGTCCTTGAGGTGGGTGCTGGGCGCAGCCTTGACCCCCCACGGGCAGGACATTGGGCCAGGATGCGGCGACTGCCCCTTTCCAGGTACTTTCGGCCATGGGACCCCGTTGGGACGGGGGGAGACCGCGGCTCCCCCAGGCTCTGCCACCAGGCGGCATCCCCAGGGGGCTCACCACACCTCGATGGGGCGGCTCTGCTGGTCACGGCTCCTTTTGGTCCTTCCCCCTCTTCCATCACCTCCCAGGGGTGTCCTCGGCTGCCCAGACCCTTGTCAGCTCCTGGTGGAGATCCTGGGCTTGAGGAACAGGGAGGATGGGACCTCTAGTTTGGGGAGCGGGACTTGAGGGACGTGGGGTTGGGGACATCCACTCTGGAGATGTGGCCTTGAGGGACCTGGACTTCAGTGACCTCTGCTCTGGGGATATGGGGGCCTGTCCTTGAGGGTCTGGTCCCTTGGGACACCCCTCGCTGGGGGCACAGGCTCTGGGACCTCCAACCTCATGTTTTAGAGCCACTCCTCTGCTGCCAACATCCCTTATTGGGGGACGGCAGAGGGATGGATCCCGATGGGAACAGCACCAGCCCTGCTGGGGGCAGATGCCCCCACCCCTGCCCAGGGCTCCCAGCAGACAATGCGCCACCCGGGTCATTTACGCTGATCAACACACTTACCCGGGTCATTTAAGCTGATCAAACCATTTAATGGGGCCTGGTGGAGCATCACCAGGGATGGAGCTCAGGGGACCCATGGCGGGGGGGACACCCGGATAAGCCCGTGCCCCAGGACGCCGATTCCCTCGGGGTGCAGAACCGGGAATCCTTCGGAGCGCTCAAAAAGGGGCTTTTGCTGTTCCCCAAATGGGCGGATTTAGCAGGAAAAGGGGGGGGTGTGTGAAGGCAACAGTGGGGTTGGTCCCAGTGTCCGGATGTCCCCAACCACCAGCACATCCCCAAGCGCACATGCACCCTAACTGCAGCCGAAAAGGGAACAGGAACCGTGCGCTGCTGCGGTCAC
>NW_009931975.1:0-282 GCF_000696875.1 Nestor notabilis
ACCCCCCTGTATCCCCAGGGAGGGGGTCCCCAGCCCCCTTACCTGCTCAGGGTACAGTGTCCCCTTGTCCTGCCCCAGGTCGAAGGCATAGATGTGGTCCCTGGGGGGGAAGGTGTGAGTGTGCGAGGGGACACAGGGACACGCGCTATGCACAAGCAAAGGGGGTGCACTGGGGCCATGGCAAGGAACAGGGGGGCACAAGCATGCACAAGCGTGCAGGAGCATGCATGGGCGGGCACAAGCATGCACAAGGAGGGTCAGCTGGGCTCAAGCACGCAGAAG
>NW_009931975.1:347-615 GCF_000696875.1 Nestor notabilis
CGAGCTTGCAGAAGCAAACAGGCCCCCAACCAAGTGAGAACAAGCATGCACAAGCTTGCACAACCGCAGCCAAACATGCACAAGCACACACAAGCATGCACAAGCACGTGTAAGTATGCATACACTAGTGAAAGCACACACAAATGCAGACGAGCACGCAGAAAGCACGCATGAGCTTGCACAAGCACAGGCAAGGATGTACGAGCACACACAAGCACACGTGAGCTTGCACAAGCACACACAAGCACACAGACGGGGGTCGATCTTA
>NW_009931976.1:0-24162 GCF_000696875.1 Nestor notabilis
CAGGGGACGCAGCAGGGGCTCTGGCTTCCCGAAGTCTTTTGGTACCGGGATGAAGTGTGCCATGCTTCAGGGAGCGACCCTCTGACCTGGGCTCACAGACCCGTCAAGGTCAGGGGTAGCAGGAGTTGTGTGGTTTAAGGCTGAGAGTGTGGAGGCTGGCCAGGGCCATACACCCAGCTGGGAGTGGGGACTGCAGCCGGGCATGGGGTGTTTTGCCTCAGTGAGAGGTGGACATTCCTACTTCCCAAGGACCAGAAGCTTGCCTGGCACAGAGATGTTCCCAGCTGCCAGATGCAGTCACTCTGAAACATGCAGAGCCCTGGACCAGGTTGCTTCTTGCGTTCCCTCCCAGCTTGTTTTCTGTGGATGCCGCCGAGAAAGCAGGAGGTAGCAAATACCAGCAGGGATGCCGAGCCTTCCTCGCCTCCCCCAGCAAAGGGCTTGGAGTTGAGTTTCCTCCATCAGCCCCCCTTGCGAAGGGTGGCTCTGAGAGGGAATGTGAGTTTCAAGAGGCAGCTGGTGAGTTTGGGATTGCTTGGGGGCACGGTGTCAGGCTGGAGAAACTGGCTGAGCTGCTGGAAGGAATCTGCCCTGACCTGCTGCCATAACCATGCGTGCCCCAGCAACTGCTGGGGACCCGCCTCCTGTCTGCTCCAGTCTTTGGTAGCCCTTGCAGTGCAGGTAGGCATTACCCCACTTTGCCTTGCCTCTGGCATACCTGCACTCCTCACCCGTCAGCAGAGCCTGGTGGTGTGTCCCCTGTCACGTTCTGCTCCAGGACTGGTGGCTCTTCCTCTGAGGTTGCCTGAACTGACCAAATCCTTCTTTCTGAGTTGCCCCTGGGGGTGGCCTTTTGTCACAGCAGCAACCTCTATCAGGCAGAGGGTTGACAATGACTGTGCTGAAGAGCTGCAGTGTCCACAAGAGGGTAAAAAGAGGTCTCTGGTCTTAAAAGCAGAAGCTGAACAGATAGGCTATAAACCAAAGTGCTGCCTGCTGTGTTTCAGGTGGTTGCCACAAAACCCTCAGTGTGGCATTCAGGAACCACCAAGAGGTGAAATGTATGATGGCTTTGCATCGCTCTGGGTCTTGAGGGAGCTGCTTGCTCTTGTGTCCCAACAGCTCCTGGGTTGGGGCTTGCTTTGACTAGCTGCTGGAGGGGAAGAGGCAAATTAAGGACAGAAGCACTTTCAATTAGTGTGTTTCTGAATGATTTCTTTAATGTAAGTGACACACTAACAGGGAACTAAAAAGCTTTTCAGCGAAAGCTTGCGATAAACACCACTAAAACCACCTGATGCTTTCACATTAATCATATTTACCATCCCATTAGGCAGCAGCCGCTGCTCTTAAGTTGTCAGTGGGCTTAAATCTGCTCCTGGCAGATGTCCTAACTGATGTCCTAACTTCACAGGTCCTCTGCTGTATTGTAGAGACAAAGCCCAGGGCCTTACAAGGACATGGCATGCTGTCGAAGGATTTTCAGAGGGTAGGCTGGAGAGCAGCATCATTTCATCTGATTCCAGCTGCTTCAGCCTGTCCCAATTTGGAAGTGGGTAGATCAGATCAGAGACAGTAAATCTGACTGCAGAGGAAAAGTGATTGCCCTTCTTTCTTCTAAAGTGCTTTTAGTCAGCCCGGTAATGGGACTTGGCAGGGATATGTGAGTACATTTCTGACCTCGTGTGGTCTTCCTTTTTGCGGGGCTCTCCTGGCCCATGTGAGATGGCCATGCTGCCCCCCGGAGCAGCTGAGTGCGGAACTTCAGCCTTCCCTGCTTCCTGCTGGCTTTCCCTTGGGTGACAGAGGGGAGGAATGAGCGCATCCGCACAGGAGCTGGGCTGGAGCTCTCTACCTGTGTGGCACCACTTCTCTGGCACCCTGATCCTCCAGGCTTTCTTTTGCTGCTGTGGTGGCTGTTGATGTGTCCCGGTTGTTTGACCCTGCCCAGCTGCCCCCGTTTGGCTGCTGTGCTGGTATGTGACACGTTGGGGAAGAGGCTGTTGTGAAAGACCGTGTGGGTAAGTGATGCTGAGGGCAGTCTTCTGTGTGACCTCTGATTTGAACACAATCATCTTGGGGTAAAGCATGTGGTGTCAGAGGGATGCTCTTGTGGAGAGCTTTAGAGCAGCTCCTGCAGAGCTCTTGGAAACACCAAGGAGTTTGGGATTTTTTGAAAGAAGTAGGCTGGATGTGTTCAGTGTCTACTGAATCTAGCTAGAGGTGTCTTGAACTGAGCACCAAGGATGAGGTGCATAACCTGCGTGTTGAACCATGAAGTTGAAAGTTGAGCTCTGCTCCTGTACACACCTCACTTGGTTTCACTACCTCACTCTTCCAATCAGGGAAATGTGAAACCTGGATTTAGCCTCTGACTGAGCTGCTGGCTGTGTGATCTTTAGGTGAGACATTCAATCTCTTCTTTTTCCCTTGTCATTTAAGCTGGGATCATCCAGGCCAACCTGACAGTGGACTGTGGGGATTAATAAGTTTGTTTGCTCAGTGCTCAAGAAATCTGAAGCATTAAATGAGTGTTTACAAGGCATTTACTGCAGCTTAGTGAGGCAGAAAGCATCTTTCAGCGTCCCAAGCTGTGCAGCCTCCCTGGAGCTCATGGAAATGTTCTTGGCATTCAGGGCTGAGAAGTCTGAGAGAACATGGCACGTGCCTTTCAAGTGCTGAAAGAGATGGAGGCTTGAGGAAAAGAGATGAGAGCCGTGCTGGTTTGTGTCCCTGGAGCTGTGGGTTTAGTTACAGGCTGAATCACAAATCTCATTTGTTCCTTCCCAAGTACTGCCTGTGTTTCCCTGCAAGACCTGGAAAGCTGAAGGGCCTATTATGTGGCACTGCCGTTAAAGTGCTCATGATTTATATTTGAGGAATCCAGGAATTAGTTCTGGTTTTAGCTGTAAAAGCACACCCTTCCCCCTTCCCTGGGTCTGCTGTGCTCCCTGGCAGCTGCCTGAAACCCCAGAGTGCTTAGTGGCTCTGCATGTATCTAATTAGGTAAGCGCTTGGGATGTTATTTGCATGGAAATATTACTCTAGGGTATGCTACAATGCTGGGCTTTGCTGAGTCAAGACAGTTGTTCAACTGGGACAGCCGGATTCTTGTCTATTCTTACATCCAGTCCCTGGGACTGATATGTTGTCAGGAGAGGAGCTTGAGCAGGGCTGGATGAAAGGCTTCTGAGATCAGGGCAAGGACATAATGTGACACATCCACATGTGGAGGGAAGGGGTACGTCTGGGGTGACTTTCCCCCATGCCTGAGAAGCCATGCTCCTTGCATGTTGGTACAGGGAACATGCCCAGAGCTGCAGGGGTGTCACGCGACAGAGCACCATGTGGGAGTGCTCACGTTGGGAGTGATGGAGATCACAGTCCTGCTTAGCCTGTTTGGAGGGGGAGACGGGAAATGCAGCAGAGAGGAACTGAATACACTGTGATCCCTCAGGCCTCGTACTGATGGACTTTAGTATGTCGGGTGAAAGATGAGAGTTTGCAATCCTATGTTAGTGGAAAACTTCTATTCCCCTGCTGCTTGGTAGCCCCCCCCGCCCCCCACATTACCTTTTGAGCTTCACATCCTCTCCGCTGGCATCTACTTTCCCAGGCAGATTTGTCTTGGTTTGCTAAAACAGCTTTAGTTTGCTGGGGCAGAGTGGAATGGACATGATGTTTCATCTGTCAAGAAATATTCTCTCAGCCCAGGCCACCAAGGAGTCTTCAAGCTTCCAGCTGTACCACTCCCCTATGCTGAAAGTGAAGGTATTCAGAATGAAGGTCATGAATGTTTAGAGGGCAGTTGATATATAACTTTGCTGTCATCACTTCTCCTGTGTTCCCAAGCTGGTATTTTCTTTAAAAGGTAAAAAAACGCCACAAAACCAAACCAACAAACATACAAAAAATGCAGCAAGGTTAAAGGAGTTCTCTAGGGAATAAAAAAGGACGTAGGGAAAAAAACATCTCCTAGTGGAAACTAGTCATAAAAATAAAGAAGGCACTAGTTTTCACATCAAAGCAAAGGCTGCAGCTTGAAGCCTTTTCTCACGAGTGTGTAAAAAGGGAAAAGTTGTGGTATGTTGAAGAGGCTGCGTTCTGTGCACATATTTGCATGAGCTGTCAGAAAGGTGCCTAACACAGAGCTGAACATCCAGCCCTTCTTCTGCCTGTCCACCGCATCCGCTCCCGCAGCAGTGAGTGGCTGCAGTTTCATTTATCTGGGAGGAAACGCACCATCAGCCTCTTTGAATGGAGGAAGTGTAGTTTTATGGTGCTGCAGGCAGCTGGGAAATCTTCCTGAGCTCATCACGGGCTTCCTCTGCGGTGCTGGGAAAGGCACATGGGGGGCTTCAACAAGGGTGCAGTGCCAGGGCAGGCTGAGTTGGGGTTACAGGAAAAGGCAATAAGATCCAAAGGGGAATGGAGGAAGAGAGGCTCCCACAGCCCTTCTCTGCGGGTACATGGATGACGATTCATAGCCTCACTCAATTTCTGCTTCCCACTGTTGGGGTGAGGGATATATTCCCTACCTGAATCTGAATCGTCTTTCTGGGTTGGTCTCCCAAGCTTTGGCACCTCTCTTTGAGCTATTTAGGGTGGCTTTGCCTGACCTTAAACCTCTCTGGGCTGTGTGTTCCTCTGTGAATCCAGCTTGCAGGCACACCAAGCTGCTGCATGAGGTTTTTTTGGTAACAAAGCTGAGATCCTTGGCAGGAAGGGGCTGTGATCAGTTTAGTGTGATGCTGTTTTCACACATTATACCCACACACACATGCAGAAGGCATAACTAACTCCCTCCTGTGTTTCTCCTCCTCTGTTGAAAACCTGCAGATTGCTTTAACCTGCTACCCTCTGCTCCTCTGATGAAGGTAGCTGATTGATCCCTGTGGCCAGGCTGACTCGATCCCCTGAACAGATCCAGGGGATCAAGAGATGCCACAACGTGCCTGGGTTGGGAACTTCAAGGTTCCTCTCTGCCCAGAGCACCTTGCATTCAGCAAGATGTCTTGCTGAAAAGGCTGTGGCCACGGGCAGTTTGCTGCATATTGAGAGTGTTGGGGAGCAAGTAAGGAGAGAGTGCAGTTTAAGACCTTTGTCTAAGGAGCCTTGTAAAAGGGAGACATCTAGTGCAGGCAGTTCTTTCTCTTGAGCTGAGGCAATCTGCTTCCCCATCCTCCTCCTGCTGTTGTGCCTGTGGCCTGGGAGGGGCAAATTTGGGGTGACTTGGTATATGTACCTTTCACTGTAGCAGTGCATGATGCTCATCGGAACGTGACCCTGGTGTTTCTGCAGCTTTTAATTGTGAGGGCTGAAGAAGTGGGTAAAGAGAGACCAGAATGACATTTTAATTTCCTGGTCACCACCCATCTGGGACTTGCTTTCTCTTTTTACTTGTGATTTCCCTTTGGTTTCTTTTTCCCTTTACAACCTGAAGTTCTGCTTTGCCAAGGTTTTGTTTATCTAGGGTCTTGCATGTTGAGTTGTAAGGTTGGCTGTCCCGAGAACCTGCGTGTGGTGGCATTGGGGCACTTTTCCTCTGCACCTCATGTGGCTTTTTTGTGCTTTGTCATTTCAGAGATTTTGATTCTCTCTCCAAGGATGATGTCTATGAGAATAACCGCTTGGTAAGTCCCCGTTATGCAGTGTGTGGAGGGAAGAAGGGACGTGAGAATGAGGTCATGGAGTGTGGGAGGACTTTGTGACAGTGGTGAGGGTGTAGGGGAAAGAAATAAATCTGTGCTTGTAAGAAACAGGCAGGAGCTTCTGTGGAAACATAAGGGAATGTGAAACATCAGCTTCCGGCCTGTACTGCAGAGAAGATAAGATCGTTATCCTGATAGTTGCTAAGACAACATCTCAGGTGAAGATTAAATGGTGCAACATCTTCTTGACCTCAGCTGTTCCAGACTTGCAGGGAATGGAAGCAGGAAGCTAGTTTTACTCCAGGCATAAACAGAGAGGAAGGTCATGCTGGACCTAGGCTGGTCTGCAGTGTTCCCCTCCTGCTTGGGACAGCTGAAGCCGAAAGCACAAGCAGGCAGTGGGGAATGGGGAGATGACCAGGTCCAAGGCCTAGTAGTAGGACAGAGCCTTGGGATTTTTTTGCTGAAAGACCTATTTGCTGCAGGCTCCATCTAATTAGTCCATGGAGAGACTTGGGCCATCACCTTCCCAAAATGAATTGAACTAGGTCATTTTGGGTTTCAGGATTAGGACTCTCCAATTGGATCTGGCCTTTCCTAGACCAGTTGGTCCCTTTCAGCTATTAACATCTATCTTTTCCCATTCAAGAGACATGCAGTGAGTTTCTTGTCCTGTTAGTGACCCCTAAGCTGGGGTCTCTCCTTGCTGCTTGCAGCCTCATGTTCAGCAAGGCTTAGTCCAGAGAACCAGCTTAAAGTCAGGCTGAGCAGAGCTGGGTGTCCACAGAGGATGTTTTATATCCTCAGTTCCTGCAAATGCCCATTTTCATTTATTTCTGTTCCTTTTCTTTAGATCTCACACCCTGCACAGAACCATGTGCCCCAGAGACCAGGCATCTTTGGTCTTTATGCACACCCTGCACCTGGTACCTCACAACTCAGTGCCCACACCACTCCCATCCTCTCCTGGCTTGCTTTCTCTTCAGTCCCTGCTGTAGTCTCACGTGCCCCCTCCCTTGGAGATCAGTGTGGGTACCCTGCCCTTGGCACAGCAGCAGGATGGCCAGCATACAGCCAGTTATCCATGCACTGCTAAGTGGAGAGCTCTCAAACAGCTATTTTCCTCCTTCACACCTTTCTTTCAAGTATCCCTATACATACTTGTAGGAGCTGTGTGCTTCTTGTCTAAATGTCTTTTTCATTTCTACTTGCTGAGAGATAGAAAAGTCCTGAAGTGGCTTGTGTATGGCAAGCTGTTGAGCCAGAATGGCTGTGTTAACTGTGAGAGGGAAAGATGTGGCACCCCAGAGCATGAAAGGTTGGGCAGAGTTGGTGTTTCTGTGGGGTGAGCATTTGGAATGGCTGGGAACACTCCTCAGTAGAGCTGGTGTGTGGCTGTGTCACTGGAAGTATTTGCCAGCCCTGGGCCCTTCATAGTGCCGGCCAAGGCTCTGCTGGCCTCCTGCATGAGGGCACTGGTGGTGTGCCATGTTCATGGACTGAAGAAACACTGTTTTGGGGTTTTTTTCCAATGAAAACTGAGACTTCCTGAAAATTATTCTCCCTGTCCCAGTGCAGCAGCCAAATGCCAGGGCCCTTCATGTGGGAGCTGCAGGGGCACAGGCAGCTGAAATGCTTTGCAGGAAAGGGCAGCTGCAGCAACTTATTCCCTTGCTTCTGTTGCTCCCTTTCCAGTTAAGTGGCATGTCTGTGATCCTTGATCCATCAGACATACCATAGGCTTACTACCTTAACCTTCCCAGAGCCCTTCCAACTTGATTTATCTGTTATTTTTCAGAGAGCATCAGTTTTTCTCTCCTCAACACATATCTCTGCTGTTTCTGCAGGCCTTTGAATTGGCAGAGCGGGAACTGGGCATCCCAGCCTTGCTAGATCCCAATGACATGGTCTCCATGAAAGTCCCTGACTGCCTTAGCATCATGACTTACGTGTCTCAGTATTACAACCATTTCAACAACCCCAGCCAAGGTGAGTGCTCTCCTACCCCTCTGGCTTCCAGTTTGCCCCTACTTGAGTACAGGAAACCCATTGTTACCTTGTGCTTCCTTCTTCCTATGGCAAATGGGAGCTGTGTGTGTTTATGGGGATTGAGAGAGGAGCAGGTAGTACCCGCCCCTCCTGGATCTTGCTGGTGCCAGTAAGGAAGGCCTGGAACAGGTGTAGAGTAGGGCGAGGTTTCACAAGAGGTGGGGAGTGATTTAACAGCTCAGGCTGCCAAAAGAGGAATGCCTTGTTAATCCACCCTCTGCAATCCATTGGGCTGCGCCACCGCCCCTGGTGCTCATCAGACCCCTTTGTGATCTGCTTTAACTCACTAAAATACAAAAAAGCTTGGTAGGCAACCTGCCTATCACAGCCAAGTTTTATCACATCTGTAAGCATGAAGTGACCGGAGGATGGAGGGAGGGGAACCAGGGTTGAGTGTCTCTGATTAGCTCATCCGTTCTTGCAACTGCAACCTGATTTGAGTCTTGCTCTGAGACACTTCTTCCAGGGCATCCCTCCTGGGTGGAGACAAGGGCTCCAGGTCTCCTCTGCTCTGCTTTTGAGCCACAACATCAGATAAATCTCTTCTATGTGCATGTACTTCTCTGGGGATGCTGGCCTTCAGCCAAGGAGGAGGGAACTCCCACTGGGGACTGGTGTGTGAGTGCCAGCCCTGATGGGCAAGAGATGCTTGCAGATGTGCTGACAGCCTGTAAGCCCTGGGGCCCATTGAGTCACAACAACACAACAGCAGCTACCCGAGGTGCTCTGGGCTTTAAGCTTTGCTTAGGGAGTTGGTTATGAGGAAGCAAAGCAGCATTTGATAAGTAAATAAAATCACAGTGAGAGACTGATATCCCTGGTCCACAGAGGAGGATCCACAGCAGGGCCAGCCTCTCTGGCAGCCTTGCAGCTGACCCATTATTAGACGATGTTTGTCTCTTCCACCTAAAATAGGCTTCGAAGTGTTGGGAGTGGCAAGTCCTGGGCTATGTCACAAGGCTTGATGATATTTTTCTTTCCCCCTCCCCTTCCCCTCCATGGGCGGTGTGAGTCACTGCTCCTTTCCATGCCTGATCCTCCTTTGCCTTCTGCCTCCAGCCAGCGTCCCTCCGCCTATGAAGCGCCCAGCTGCTGACTCTTCTCCTCCTCTGCTGTCCCACAAGAAGCCCTTGGCTGCAGTCGGGAGTCCCTCAACTCCACAGGTACCTAATTTCTCAGTTCAAAGCCAGCCTGAGGCAGTGATGCTCCCTGTGCTGTAGGTGAGGAGACAAGAGAGAGCCTGTTGCAGTGGGATGGATCTTTGTAGGGGGCTATCTGTGTATTTTGGGGTGGGAGGGGTGTTTGGGATTTTGGTGCCTTGGAGGACTCAGCTGAGAGAGTAATTTCTCTCTAGGAATCAGTGGACTGGAATTTGTCCATAGCAGTCAAGAGGCTGGGCAGATTGGTGCCAGACGGTTCCTTGAGCCACTCGGGTACAAGCACTCTCCTTCCTATGGGTCGATAATCCTGTGGATGAGTAAAGAGCAGGAATATGGGATTAGAAGAGAGAAAAGATGTCTTTTTCTTTCTCAGCCCTTTATTTCAGGTTTTAGCAGATGTCTGGGATGGTATATTTTCCAAAAAGAAGGTCTTCCTCTTCCAGGTCCCTGCTGCCACCTGGGGTTTAGACTAGTCTCTTCCACAGCCCTTCAGCCCTGGATAGGGGCAAGGCACTTTTTGGAGTGGCTCCTTCTAATTTGGGAAGAGGCAGCCTGCCTGTGCCTGGATTCAGGGGCAGCTGTTCTCTGCGTTGTCAGACCCTGAGGTCGGACTGTACCACAAACACACAGCCATGGGCCTTGCTTAGGAACAGCTGCTCTGGAGGAGCAGCTCATAGCTCCCATCCTGAGCTCCCCATGCGTTGTGTGTCTCAGGACGATGCCCCCTCGGACCCGCTGGAGCGGTCCCAGCGCACCACGCTCAGCAGCACCTGCACAGCCTGCCAGCAGCACGTCCATCTGGTCCAGCGCTACCTGGCTGAGGGCAAGCTCTACCACCGCCAGTGCTTTAGGTATGTCATGGCCAGGCCTGGAGGGGTTGGACACTCTTCTCGGCAAACTGGAGGTCTGTGGCCACCTGCATCCTATCTTCGTGTGTGCTGTGGTCCTTGGGGAACATGGAACATCAATGGCAGTGCCTGAGATGATACTGGAGAGAGTCTGTTTGCCTGCCAGCCCCCTGTCCCAGTGGTCTGAGTGGTCCGTTGTATCCACCTCTGTGCTGCTTGCCTCCCCTGCTCTCTTGCACTTTCCCACTTCACTGACTTGGGACCCAGGCCCTTTGTGCTTCTCCCACTTCCATAAACCAGGATACTTTGCCTCTTTACCACCTGCCTACCCAGAACTTCCACCACCAATTTTCAGTGAGGTCTAAGCCAGGACATCATGCTACAGACCTCCTTCTACCTACACTCCACATCCTCAACTGGATATACAGGCTCACACGTTCCCTGGGGTGGTGCCAAGCTCTCAGAGGAGCATGTGGAGAGCTGCAGACTGTTACCAAACTGAGGAATGAGGGATTAGACGTCAGCAGCTCTGTGGTTACTCCCTAGGTGCAGGTCCTTACCTGCAGCGTCTGTGAAGTCATTTCACTTTGCTTTACCTGCTCTGATGATGAAGGGATGAGATCTCTCATGTGGGCTATGGGACATGAATTGGCAAGTGGACAGCTGGCACCTGAGGACAGAAATACTGAACCACTGGGAAGATACAGGAGGCCTCATTCACCTGCCTAAGCCAGCCAGGATGTGTCATAGAAAGCAGTGTCAAAGGAGGGGAGCTGAGCTGGGGCCCACCAAGCTTCCCGTCTGCAGCCGGGACAAAAGCAGGAGCTTTGAAGTGCAGGTGCAGCATCACTCATGGCCAAGAATAGGAGAGGTGTCCTGTCTGCCTTGCACAGCTCATAACCCTTCAGACTGATCAGTAAGATCCCTGCAAGTGTTCTGCCTCTCTATGCTTTTCTGCTTTTCTTGTTCCACACACACGCATCCCCACCCCTGCTGATTCATGGGTGCTGCTTGGTTGGAAATGTCGTGTGGCAGTGTTTTCTGTGGGTTGACAGAGATAAAACCAAAACAAACCTCTTTCTCCCTTTGTCTGAACTTGCCACCTCTTTGTTTCATCATACCCCTTCTTTAGAGCTCCTGTGTCCTCACACTTCTGCTCTAGATTTCAAAGGAAATCCCAGTCAACAGGGCACCCAGAGCAGAATTCCTCACCAAAATCATCTGATTGCAGGGTAGGGTAGCCAGCTGCTGCAAGCAGCAGGCATTCAGACAAGAATGAACAAGCTTGGTTTTCATGGGAGTGCTTGATCAGCCCCTTACCCTTGTCTCTCTTTCATGGATGTTATCCACCTCCCTCCCCAGGTGGAAAAGGGCTGACTTGGTTGCCAGAACTGGGTATTACGCTTGCGCTTGGAGGGTTTCACTGGGAAGGATTCAAAGGCTCAGTAGTGAAAGAGTGGATGATCCAAGGAGGTGTGCCAGACAGTGAAGGACAGGGAAGCTATTAGCCTGGTTTCAAGAGGCAAGGCAGAGTATAAGAACAACCCTACTGCATTATTCCCTCATGCTTCCAGCCAAATGCCGTGATCCTGGTGGGGTCCATGGTCAGCATGGTGAATGTGAGACCAAACCAGGACCCTACAAGGTAGCCCCGCAGCCTCCCTGTGCTGATTCTGAACCAGCTGCTCTGTAATTCCAGTTGATACTCCCTGTTTCATGAATGGTTGAATCCTCCCCCCCTCCCAGGGCCATGTGATCTTGTAGTTCTGTCTCCAAGTTCAGCACCAGCTACATCTTTTCCAGGAAAACTGGGTTTCTACTTTTCCAAGTCTGGAAACGATGCCATATCCTAATGCTGCCCTTCCATATCTGTTAAATCCTTTCTGAGCTGAAGCAGGAACCCAAATGTGCACAGTATGTGAGTTGAGAACTCCCCATGGGTTCATACAGTGTCATGGTGACATTTCTCTGTTCCTTCCCTTTCCTGAATGACTTCCCCACGACTGCACTAGGATTTAGTAGCAGGGCAAGAACTAACTTCACATCCCAGGAGCGTTGCCTTCCCTGAGGGGCAGGATGGTGCCCCCCATCTCACAGACCTCTCTCTTCTCATTGGCAGGTGTAAGGAGTGCTCCAGCACGCTGCTCCCGGGGTCATACAAGCCTGGGTCAGAGGCAGGGACTTTTGTCTGCACACAACATCGTGGTAAATTGGCCATGAGTGGGAAGGCGGAGAGGAGGCCCAGCCCAGACCAACAGTCGCCAGAGCTAAGAACTGAAACTGGGGCTGGCAGCGTGAGTGAGGACGGCTTTCCCATGGGAACAGAGGTGGGGAAGAGCGATGGTGACTCCCTGGAGAGCACGGCAGAGACCCATGTGCCTGCAGAGGGGCTAGCTAGCCCGGCGGCGAAGGACAGCACAGCCAGCAAAGCAGAGACAGTGATGCTCCCTGCTCAGGTCTCCCAGACTCCGCCCAGACCTCCCCTTCCCAGCAAGCCCACAGCGCTCCCCCAGGACAAAGCCAGCTCACTGGAAGGACGGCTCAGAGACACGCGGCCCACCCCTGCCCCGAGGAGGGCCACCGATGCCTCAGCCCTCTCCCCTCCTACCTCTCACCCTGTCCCTCGGCCCAGGTCCACTCTGCAGAGCGAGGGCAGCGAGTGTGTGCCTCGCATGGTGAATGGTAAGAGAACACGGTGGTGGCAGGAGTTGCCTTCAGCTCTCTAGCAGCTGAGGTGTGGTGAGTTTCACTCCTCCACTGCAGCCCGGCACCTTTCTGCCTCCACGTAAATCTCAGGCTTAGACACCAAGGCTTCGATTGCCAGCCATCCCTATAGCAGGGAGAGCACGCAGGTTTCATGCCTGCCTGCTCCCATATGTTTCTCCAGGGGATGCACTCAGTGTGGAGGGGAGTGGCAGTCCTCGAGCAGTTTGCAGGTATGGGGACAGAGGGGCATGTCAGTTCTCCAGGTGCAGCTCCTGGAGTAGGCTGGGGAGAAAAAGGCAAAGGGGATGTTTGGGGTTGACTTGACTGACTGCACTGATAGTGGGAGAAATGCCATGAGTTCTTCAGAGAGTGGGAATCTCCCATGGGGAGATGTGTGAGAGGTGCCTCATATTGATTTAACCTCTTTCTTTATGTCCTTTTGGTGTTGTGACAGTCTAACCCGATGTCTTTCTAGGTAGGGTACCTGAACCCAGCCCTCCTGTCCCAAAACCCCGAGGGAGACCATGCTCCTCTGATCGGTACGTCCTGCTGTTCGCAGATCACATACAAAAGCCTATAGCAAGGTGGGGCTACAGGGACACCTCAGCTGTGGTCTCCTGTCTCACCTCCGTCAGCCCCTGCTTTTACGAGGATGTAGGCTATGATCAGGTCCTTTCGCTTACCTAATGGGTACCAGCCCAGCACAGTCAGGCTGACAGTGTTTGTCCATACCTCCCAGGGCTGTTGTCTCTTAGGATTTGTAGAGAATTTGGGACACATGCAGAGTGCCAAGGGCTTTCTTAAGTGGTTCTGCTTGTGGGTGCTGAGAAGGAGATACTTGTCTGCCCCGGGGAGGGTTTGTTGTGGGAAAGGTCCAGTGCAGGGATGCTGTGAGTGCCTGGCTGCAACCTTTGCACCTCCTGGTCTCTTACCCAGGAGCACAGTGGTGCTCATTCATTCTTGCCTGCTCTTGGGACAGAGGTTGCACAAGCACCCCACATCTGCTACAGCCAAGGAGTGGGTGCACGTGGCAAGTGATGGCTGCTTTCCTGGTGAGCAGTGACTCACTGAGCCATGGTGTGGGCTTGCTGTGGGCTGTGCCTGCCCAGAGGAGCAGCAGTGCTTCCAGCCACGGGAGTTAGCATGGAGGACTCCATCCCTGGGATGCTCAGAGGTGACAAACAGCCCTCTGAAATGTAGGAGGAAAGGTGTCTGATCTCAGCTCCCACTCCATCCACAGCCTGGGGAGCAAGTTGAGTGTAGGAGCAGTGTTGGGAAGGGAAGAACAGCTGTGCCCATAAAGCTCAGCCCATAGAGGCTGCTATTTGGAAACCAAAACACTGGGCCAAGCGGGAAAGTCAGACAGGCTGTGCTTCCCTTGGTCCCATAGGTTACCCTGCAGGGAATGAGACCCTTTGTATCTGGGGAAGACTAGGGCCAGCCTTGGATGAGAAAGCTGCTTCTGCATGGGAGACAAACTGCTCCAACCATCCTTTCCCCTGAGGGCTAAGTCCCCCTCCTGTGCTTCACCATCGCAGCTTGTCTCTGCTCCTTGCCATCTCAAGTCTCTCTTTCTCTTCTCCCAGAGCTGGAGCTGCTGCAAGAGCCAAGGACCCACCATGGATGGCCTTGGTGCAGGCAGAGCCCAAGAAGAAGCCAGCTCCCCCTCCTCCGGGCAGCAGTCAGGAGACTCCGACTAGGACTCCAGAGGAGGAAGATGGGGAGGATGTGGGGAAAGCCAGGAGTGAGGAGAGCAGGCCTGATGCCACAGAGCCCAAACCGTACAACCCCTTTGAGGAGGATGACGAGGAAGAAGAGGAGAGCGCTGCCACCCAAAAGAGCACACCCGAGCAGGAACAGAGCGAGGCTGCTGCCAGGCCTCTCCACCCCTGGTATGGCATCACTCCCACCAGCAGCCCGAAGACAAAGAAGCGGCCAGCTCCACGAGCCCCAAGTGCTTCCCCACTAGGTGAGCTTCCCCCTGCTCCCTTTTCTCCCCTCCACAGCTCCCTGTGCAGTCTCCTGGAGGCCCCCTTTCCCAGGCACCTCTGCATCACCCTGGCGGGCCAGGCTTTTATGCAGTGATGGTTGTGCTGGGACTTGTGTTAGCTGTGTGCTCTTTACCCACTGGAACACAGTATTTGCATGCGAGCCCTTTGTGCAAGGGTTGGAAGGGTCCCTTCCCTCTGCTCTGAAGACCAGCACCGGTTCCCTTTGCACTCGCCCATGCCTCCAGTACATACCACTCTCCTCCCCTGCCTGCCCCCCTGTTCCTCCCTGAGCTCTCCCTTTGCTTTGCAGCCCACCACCCCATCTCCAGGCTGTCACACTCTGAACCATCATCCTCCACCCCCTCTCCAGCCCTCAGCCTTGAGAGCATCAACTCTGAGAGTTCAGCCAAGGTGCTGGGTGACACTGACGAGGCCTCGGTGCCCAAAAGTTCCTCCGAGCCCACTGTCCACACGCCGACAGCCACCAAGACCTCTAGCACTGACATGCCGCTGGCCAGCGTCTCCTCCAGCGAGAGCCCTGCTGTCCCAGCCAGCCTCTCCACCAACTCCTCCTTCTCCTCCTCCAGCGAGCTGGCCAGCTTCAGCGGGGAGGCGCAGCCCAGCACCCTGCATGGCAGCCGGAGCGTCTCCCCTGGCAGGGCAGCCCCCAAAGCCTCCAGCTGGGGCTAGCCCTACACCCATCCTCTTGGCTTCAGATGGGGGTGCTGGGAGCCCTAAGACGCCTGCCTCACCCAAGCCACAGTTGAAGGTGAGATGGTGACCTTCCTCTCATCCAGATCAGGGGGCTCTTCTTCCCCATCACCCAGTCACAGTGGAGTGATGTCCAGGCTTGTCCCTTTGGTAGGTTTGGTGTGTGACCCCCTGAAAGCAAGCCTCAGGCATGTGCTTCCTAAATGGTGGCTCTGCTCATACTCTGCCTGCCCCATGTGCTAGAGAAGAGGCAGGATGTCATGTGGTCAGAGCAAATAGGAAGGGAACCATAGAGGAAAATAATTTAGCATGCTTCTTCCCCAGGGAGATGCTGGGGAACCAGTGACAAAGAGGAACTGATTTTTGCCCCACGGCTAGGCTGCTGGTGGAGATGAGTGCTGTGTTCCTCCTTTTAGGAGGATGTGGGGCAGGGCAAATCCCAGGGCTGCCCTGTCTGCTCAGTCCCAGCCACTGGGATGCTATATTCCTTCCCTTTCCTGGACCCTCACTTATCTCTTTTTGTTCCCCCCACTGCAGTCTTCCTGTAAAGAGAACCCCTTCAACCGAAAGCCATCACCTGCTGCCTCCCCCTCTGCAAAGAAACCTCCCAAGGGCTCCAAACCAGTGCGTCCTCCTGCACCAGGTCACGGCTTCCCACTGATCAAACGCAAGGTAAAAGGTTTTTTGGGAGCAGGGGGGAGAAGGCCAGCTTTTTGCTATCTCCCAGGGCCATAGCTGTGTTCGTGCACCCCGCTGATGCATGTATGGGTAGGGTTGCAGCATGTGGTTGGGTGGGTAGGATTGTGTCTAGGCTAAACCCTGTTGATGGCAGCACCATGGTCTCCCTTTGAGTGGGGTGGAGATCTTGGATCCATGCCTAGGTGGAGTGTTCTGTTGTCCCCCTGTCCTCGTTAGTGTTGATCAGCCTTTGGGTTACCACTCGAAACTGGAGGTGGGTGATAATGGAATTCTCTGCCTTGTGGTTTGGCAGGTGCAGACAGATCAGTACATCCCTGAGGAAGACATCTATGGGCAGATGGATGCCATCGAGCACCAGCTGGACCAGCTGGAGCACCGTGGGGTGGCCTTGGAGGAAAAACTTCGCAGTGCTGAGAATGGTATGTGGGGTGGGATGGACCCTTGGGTTGCACTGTGTTCAGCCAAGGAGGTAGAAGCAGTGACTTCCTCCCTACTGATGCTGGATTTGGAAGAGCACAAGGGGCTGTGCTGGGCTCCAGGAATGGTCACAGCCATACCCTGGACATGGAGATCTCCCTAGAGTGAAAACAGTGGGAGAAGAGATGAGGTCTCTCAAGGGCTCAGGAAGAGGCTCACATCGGGTTGGCTCTAGCCCAGTGCCCCTCTTCTGGGCCGGAGCCCAGCCTGCTGCAGGGTGTTGGGATCCTGCAGGGCTGGGGGTGGCTCTGAATTGTCCCTTTGCTTGGCAGACAGCCCCGAGGACAGCCTGCTTGTGGACTGGTTCAAGCTCATCCATGAGAAGCACATGCTAGTGCGCCATGAATCAGAGCTCATCTACATGTAAGTGTGTGCAAGTGTGTGGGGAGGTACCAATGTTCTTGCAGGGAGCCCTGTGCCAGCCCTCCTGATGTTTCCAGGAGAGAGCCTGACACGGCCTCCTTGCCTGGAGAAGGGACGGGAGAAGGGCAAGCAGACAATTCTATCCAAACACTCAGAACTGACCCACTGCAAGTGACCAAAGCCCCTGCAGCATCTCTTCGAGGAAGGCCTTGAGTCCTTGCTAGTGCTTGACTTCCTGGCTATATAGGAGAAGATTAGCATCTGGGTGTTTTTTTCCAAGCTCACCCTGTGCTTTGGGATGATGTTCTGCCTCTCTGCAGCCTGGCAGTTGCTTTCAATAGTGCCCCCTTCCCTTGCAGCTTCAAGCAGCAGAACCTGGAGCAGCGGCAGTCAGATGTGGAGTACGAACTGCGTTGCCTCCTCAACAAGCCAGGTAAAGCATTACTCTGGATGCAGTTACCTCTGGTTTACCCCTGGGCATCATCTTCCCTGTTTACGTGGGCATCAGGTGGAAAGAGATAGATCTGTAGGGATGCCAGTGCTATCAGCTGGCTCTAGAGCTACTGTCCCATCTCATTGCATGTCCCAGGCTTGTGCAAGGATGTGCTTCTTTCATCCCCATGGGATGGTGCCTACAGTGTTCTCCTACGTAACACCGCTAGCCCAACCGGCCTTGCAACGTGGCAGGGTATCAGGAGATCATGCTAGGAGATCTCTGCCCCAAAGCTCTGAATTTCAGAGCTCCTTCAGCCATTTAAATGCCTTTCCTTCCTTGGGGTTTCTCTGGGTAGAGAAGGACTGGACTGAGGAGGACCGAGGGAGGGAGAAGGTGCTGATGCAGGAGCTGGTGACCATCATTGAGCAGAGGAACGCCATTGTGAACTGCCTGGATGAGGACCGCCAGAGGTGAGTGGGGACTGAGGTGGCTGAGGGAAGGATTAAAGCACTGCCTGTCTGACTGAGTGCCATGTGAGCAGCCTGTGGGGGTGTCCCAAGATGTCCCTGTTGCTGATGTCTTTCCTAGGCTTCCTCATCCTTGTCTGTTTGAATGCTTTGTGTAGGAAAGACAGGGCAGTACATGCAGCACGTCAGATTTATCCTGCTGGTACCAAATGCTCACAAGACAGTGATGGATCTGCCCCTCCATGGGTTAGAAGTAGGAGGTTCTCTAGCCTCAAACAATAGAGCAGCTGTTTTCAGGGCTGGATGCTGACCTCTTTCCCATTCTTTCTTTCAGAGAAGAGGAGGAAGATAAAATGTTGGAAGCCATGATTAAAAGGAAAGGTAAGAAACATTCGATAAGGTCTTTGGAGCTATGTTTTCACTGCTGACCCCAGCAAGGGGCAGCACAAGCCATTAATGAAACGATGTGCAGGAGAGGTTGAATCTGTTCTGTGTAGACTCTGGAGTTGTTCCTGCAGGGCCGTTAAAGTTTGGGGCACGGTTGTGCTGTACACTCCTTTTATCACAGAAGTGATATGCACAGAAGTGCATGCAGTGGAGGGCTTTGATTCATGGCTCTCTTGCCCCTGTTGTTGTGCGTGTGTGTGTGTATAACCATCAACATCCTGCAGTAACAACCTCCGTTTGCAACCCCAGAATTTCACAAGGAGGCAGAGACCGAGAGCAAGAAGAAAGGCAAATTCAAGCCCATGAAGGTGCTTAAGCTGCTGGGCAACAAGCATGACTCCAAGAGCAAGTCGCCCAAGGAGAAAAGCTAGAGCAGGGGAACCCCAGCAGCAGGAGGGATGTGCTGCCCAACTGCCCTGGCCTCCCCGCAGCTAGCTGGGATTCCTGCCAGGAAGGGGACTTCTCTTCCTCTGCTCCCCTCGCCTCTCCCCATCCTCCTTCCCCAGGCACTGGAGCTGCTGCCCCGGGGAGATGCCAGTCCTCTGCCCGGAGTGAGGCACTCTGACCAAAGCACTCCCCTTCCCAAGGCTGTGGAGGAGCATGACTGTCCCCGCTCCGTGAAGCCTTGCTAAGGAGGCGAGGAGAAAATGGATTTGCTTTTCGGATACGTTACCCCATTGCGTGTTCTTGTCATTAGCTGAAAAGCAAGCCAAGGAGTTTTGTGTTTGTGGGAAAACTTGCACTAACTGCTCCCTCCCTGTCCCTTCTCCCGCTCTAACTGTGACAGTTCCACGTGCCTCCGATCTCAGCCAGGAGGGGACTGGGCCTGCCTGTCCCTCCCTGCCTGCCTGCTTTTGTCCCCTTTCTGTCTCATTTTTAACTTCGGGAGAAAACTCTTGCATTAGAGCCAGGATTCTTTGGGTTTTACTGGCCTAAAATGTTAGGAAAACACTCCCGCATCACAAGGCTCTAGTACCACAGCCAAAAACATAACTGGTGCCCTATTTATTTTGAGCTGTCCCCTCCCTTGAGCGCCAGATCTGGGTGGGCTCCGTTACTGGGCTGAGAGGACCCAAGGGGACGGTGTACAGCTGCTAGGACATAGCTCACGCGCCCTACTCAGGACATCTCACCCCACACTGCTGCTAAACACCGCTGATGTTGCTGCCATTGGAAGGAGGAACATTCCTTTTCCAGGCACGGGCAGAAAAGCTCAAGACAGTGCCAGCAAGGGGCACTAAGCTGGTGCTTCTGCCCACCAGTGCCATCCTTGAGCGGCTGGGGGGAGAGGCGCAGTCACAACTGACCTTTACCCAGCTTCATCTGTGTATGCTTTAAAAGTGTGCAGGGGTGGGCTGGTTGTTTTTTACACCTCCTTTACTAGATGAATTCAAACCCACCTGAAAACTTTTTGAACCCCTTATTTTATTTGTCATGTGTGTGTGCGTGTGTGTACATTGGAGGAGGGAATGGGGAGGGGGCAGTGTTCTTCCAACCATCCTTTCCTCCTTCCATTTTTGTTTCCCACCTTCTCCAAGGCGAGGAGTTATTTATTGAATTGTCGGATCAGTCTGAATTAGGGTTTCATGGGTGCTTGGTTGGTCAGGTGGTTCATCATGCCTTCTCATTTGCAAACTAGACATAACAAGCCCCAAGCAATCTGCTGCAGTCCCTTCTCAAAACCCAACAGGCTTTAGCCAAAATGCTCTCAGAGCAGAGCAGTGCCTTCGAGGTGGCTGCCGTAGCATTCTGGAAAGGGATCCTTGTTTCCCAAAGCCTGAGGGACCCCAGTCCCTCCTCAGTGCCAGCATAGCCCCTGTGGCTGGGAGGTGGCAAGCTCAGCCCTGTGCTGGTGATGCCATTTCACTCTTGCCATACCCCAGCAAGCTGATGAGGAACAGGGGGAGGGGAGATCCCAAAGCACAACTCTTCCCCAAGGACAAACAAATCCACTCTAGAGCCTGCTGTCAGGTCACTGTTGCCAAAGGCCATCGAGATCACTGCAGCCTGACACCCCTTGGCCCTGTGCCCGGTCAGGGGATTGATTTGTGAATTATACTGTACTAACTCTGTGACTTCCATTCACCTGAACAGAAATAAAAGAAACATTGGATTCAAAAACTGGTCACAGCTTAGGTTTCTGATTCCTTTGTGTACTCACGCTGTCCCGGGGCCAGAGTGCGCTGCCTGGCTTTAGGGAGTGGCTGACAAGAGTATTGCGAAGAGGCAGAGGATGGGATCTTAATGAAATTGGAAGGTGGATTTTTATGCTGGGATTTAGGCAGGAATAGCAGGGCATCATGTTCAGCCTGTGGCAGACAGAGGCAGGGTACGTATGAGGTGAGCAAACAGCCATTTCCAGGCTCTGTGGGAAGCAGATGACTGTTCTGCATAGCATGCTCTCAGGAACCAAAAAACCACAGCAAGCCTGCAGCAGCAAAGAGCAGCAGACACTGGGCTGAAGTCCCCTCTCCCTCCTCAGCTTTATTCCAGATCAGCTGCCAGTGAGAAGTTTGCTGACGCACACAATCACACTGACCTGCATCAATGCTGGAAGATAGTGTTTGCACAGGGCCACACAGCTGCATCTTCCTTCCCCAGAGCCATTCCCAGTTGTGGGGGCAGGAGCAGGTCATAATGTGGGTGGCAATACATGTGTTAGCATTGTGCTGTTGCAAGAAACCTCCACCTCTGGGTGGATGGAAAGGAGTGACTGACTATCGATGGATTGCCATGCTTTAAGGCATACCATAGGCAAAAGGAGGTGCAGCTTTCTCATATTTGGTAGCCACCATTGTGTGTTTTCATCTCTTTAATGTCACTGAGCAATAATGGATCCAGTGCAAGGGCAGGATTTTACAACAGCTTTCTTCTGGCACCAGTTTTCTCCTGCCTTCTGGCATTAGGCAACAGGAGGTGCTGCCCCCTCTGTGGGTACAGGCACAGACCAGCCCTTGAGACTTGGAGTCTGGGAAGAAAAGGTGGGAACAAATTACACTTGCGTTTTTCCCTTGGCCTAGTCATGGGCATCAGATTTGTTCCCACCAGGGAAGTCTTTTGTCATGATCTCTTTCATTTCCTCACTTCTCTTCTTGTCAAGGATCTCCATCTCACGCATTTTCTGCAAAGCACAAAGGGGAAGGGCTGAGCAGGGAGAAAGCTGGCAAGCTTTGGTTTTTTTTAATTCTTTTGCCAATCCCAAGAACAAAAGTTCTATTCCCCTGATTAAGTTACATGCAGAGATGGAAAGAAAGCCTGAAAACCTCTAGCCCCCATTCCCCAAATTCATGCCTGTCCTGTGCCATGCAGGGAAACAATTCTCTGCCCACTTACCTACTCAGGTATCAGAAGATACTCTGCTTTAAGGTCTCTGACACTAGGGGTTCACATCATGTACTGTACAACCAAAGCCACCAGCACCCTCATGTACCTGTGAGATTTCAGTGAGGATGATCCTTCGATACTTCTTGCCCTGTCCTAGAGCTTCCATCTCTGCCAGGAACTCCCTTCTCTCCTGAATTTCATTCACCACTGATGGATAAGAGAAAACACTTTGGAAACAGGATTCAGATGAAAGGCAAGAAAACATGTTTCTGCCTAGATCTGAACCCCCAGTTTCCGAGGTCTGTCTGAGCAGTGGTCCCACCAGGGCAAGGGTGATGTCTGCTGTAATGCCCATTTAGCTCATGTCACCAAAATACCTCAGTAGTCCCTTATACAATGTAAAGTGGGAACTTTCTAGTTTTCTTTGTACCAACAATTCTCTCTTACTTGTGGACAATTTAACCAGTCTGTGGATGGAGACAGAACCTGCTCAAAGCTGTTGAAGTTCATTAGTTGACACACGTCACCCAGTGATGGCAACCATCTCTGCTCTCAGGACTAGCACAAACACAAACATGAGCTGTTGCTTTGCAGCACAGACCTGCAGCCAGCTGGTCCAAACCTTGCCACAGTACAAAGCACATGAGTATTTCAGATGTGCCAAGGACGATGCTCAGCTTGCAACAAGTTCTAGAGGATACAGGGCAGGCATGAAGCCAGACACACTGGCTTCCCTATGGCTGGGACTAAAGCATCCCTTTTGTAGGTGTTCTCCTAGCGTTGGCCGCATCTGTGCTGCCCTAGCTAGCAAAGGGCTGTCTGGGATGTGCACGCACACTGAAGATTCAAGCACAGAGAGGTATTAGGCAGGGGTATTGCCATCCCAGAATACTCTGCAGGCCGAAGTCCATCACTACTTAAAATTCTGCTCAACATTTCAGCTGGAGTGAAAGAAAACAGCCCAAAGCATGGTCAGGCTGGTGAGTGTCATAGCCTATGCTGAGTTACACTGGCTGGAAGGAGGACTGGCCTTATGTGGGCTTCCCACCCAGGTCTCCCTGCACATCCCTTGGGAACTCCCTGGCAGCCCAAGGAGCTTGAACCTGCCAGAAAACCTCTTGCAAGGTTTGCAAAGAGGCTTGCAAACCAAGGGAGCTTGAAACTACCAGCAGTGTAAGTTCTTTGAGGATGTCTGGGTCACAGCACCACAGCAGCATTTCCTTGCTCTTGGAAACTGGGCTTTGTTCCTCCTTCAGCAATGGGCTTCATGTTACCAGTCCCACGGCCTGCCAGCCCAGCCTCGAAGGGAGCCCACTTCCCAGGCCTCCCGCCTGCCTTCCTCCAGGGAACAGCAAGACATACATTCTTCAAACCGGTCAGGCTCAGGGATCTCCTCTTCCTTGGTCTGAACCACCACTGGCTTCACCTTGTGCTCCACCACATCCTTCCCTGTTGCTAAGATGTTTTGAAGCCTTTGCTTCTCCTTTTCCAAATCTCCTGTGAAAGCCAAGGGTTAAAAAATGCTCATCAGCCTGTTTCCTCACAGAGGAGCCTGGCCACAGCGCTTCCCTGCTAAGGGCACCAGAGGCAGCATTTATGTTAAGGTCAGGCTGAACTGCAGGAGCGCTGCACAGGCATACAGAGCCAGCCAGGCTGTCCTCAGGGGTTTCATTCACAAGCTCGAAAATGGCACAGTGCTCCCATCTTATGCAGGGACTGTGCGAGTCACAGAATCATACAAAGGTTTGGGTTGGAAGGGACTTTAAAGCTCCCCCCCAGTTCCAGGCCCCTGCCATGGGCAGGGACACCTTCCACTGGACCAGGTTGCTCCAAGCCCTGTCCAACCTGGCCTTGAACACTGCCAGGGATGGGGCAGCCACAGCTTCTCTGGGCAACCTGTGCCAGAGCATCACCACCCTCACAGGGAAGATTTCTTCCTAATGTCTAATCTAAACCTACCTTCCTTCAGTTTAAAACCATTCTCCGTCATTACCTGTCACCCACCAGCCACAGGCAGATGTCAGCAAGCACTTACCATAGATTTTCCCTCAGAGATCCATTTCTAAAGTGTGAAGATGAACAGATCCCTACTGCCACTGCTGAGACTGCTGGTAGGGGGTGGATGAAAGGGGAAGGGAGGGACTGGGTGGCACCATTTATTTATTAGCCACATTTGCCAACTTACGCCTTGCCTGTGGCTTGAATTTCTCTCGGATGTAGGAATCTCCTGCCTGGCAGACGCTGGCAGGTCGGAGATGGGGTTTAGCAGAAAGCCTGCTCCGCTGATGAGCCGGTGGGGAGGAAGCAGGTACTGTCTCTTTGCTGGGTTTGGGGTGGCACTGGAGGGGCAGGGTATCTCCTCCTGGAGAACAAACCAAAACCAATGTTAAGTCAGAGAGGATGGATGGATGGATGGATGGATGGCCCTGGACCACTGCCAGCAGAACATCTGCCTATTGATCCACTGCAGCACCACTTGTGAAGACCCCGTGTCACCCTGGTTGCTGGTGTGTGCTGACACCACACAGGCTCTGGCCCAGGCCTCACCACTGCATCATGTTCCCTGGATGACCACGGGGACCCTTCACCCCGTGTGCTGGCAAGGGCCTTGCTGCTGTTTTACAGCACGGGCCCATCCACACAGGCAGTGGGCCAGTGCCCCTGTCTCAAGGTGAGCTGCAAAAGCTCCTCACCACAGCAGGGCAGCAAGAGGGCCACCACTCACGTTTCACACACTCCATCAGGTATTGCCTCTGCAAATGTGTCAGCTTCGACTCCTCCATCATCGCTGAAAAACATGACATAGGGTGAAGATGGCAGCTGGGCGGGGGCT
>NW_009931977.1:0-1453 GCF_000696875.1 Nestor notabilis
CCCCTGACCCCTGCTGGTGGCCTGATTCGGGGCAGGAGGGAGGGGGGCAGCAATCCTATACGGGATGTTCCAGGAAATCCTCCTAAACACCAGCTGAGAAGGGGCTAAACCCATTACCACGCCTTGGCCAAATGGCCAGAGCTAAAGCCACGGTGATGGGGGAGGGGGATTAAGGCACCCACCATCCCCTCCCGCTCTGCCCCAGTGTCTGGCACTGCCGGGGAGGTCCCAGGAGGGGTCACCCCCCAGGAGATCCTTGTGCTGGCAGGATGTGAGCTCCCCAGCCCCAGGGGTCCAGTGGGGCACTCCTGGGAGCCCACACGTGCAAACATACGTGTGCACACAGGCACAGAGGTACATGCATGCCTGTGCGTGAGCACATGCCTGCACACACGTGTTTCTGCATGCACCTGCGGTACGCCCATAGAGCTGCCCACATCCACGCACACCCTCACTCGTGTGCACACACACGTGCACTCATGCCTGCCCTCAGGGTGCCCCTCACCCCAGGATCGAGCCCGCGGCGGGTGCCGGGCTCTGACACTGCACCCCGCTTTGCCTCAGGCATCTCCCCCACCGTGAAGAAGACGGAGATGGACAAGTCCCCCTTCAACAGCCCGTCACCCCAGGACTCCTCGCCCCGGCTGAGCAGCTTCACGCAGCACCACCGTCCCGTCATCGCGGTGCACAGCGGTGAGTGTGCTGGCAGGGAACCCAAGGCATGGAGCCAGTGTGGAGCCAGTGGGGGAGCAGTGTGGGGCTGGGGCAGCGACTGGCTGCTGGTGACACTGGGGGTCACCCCGTTCTCGTTGTCGCCCGCAGGTATCGCTCGAAGCCCGCACCCATCATCTGCGCTGCATTTCCCCACCACCTCCATCCTCCCCCAAACGGCCTCCACCTACTTCCCCCACACGGCCATTCGGTACCCGCCTCATCTCAACCCACAGGACCCACTGAAAGATCTCGTCTCGCTGGCCTGTGACCCGTCCAACCAGCAGCCCGGACCGGTAAGGATGCGGCCCCATCCTTGCATCCCATCACTGAGCTCACCGTGAGGCACTGGGGTCTGCTGCATCCCTTTGATTGGGGTGATGTGTGAATGCCCCATCCCTGGCAGTGTTCAAGGCCAGGTTGGACACAGGGGCTTGGAGCAACCTGCTCTAGTGGAAGGTGTCCCTGCCCGTGGCAGGGGTTAGAGCTGGAGGAGCTTTAAGGTCCCAACTCAAACCATTCCGTGATTTTATGATTGTCTGCCACCGCCGCCGTCACCACCACCACAGTTGGGGGTCAGGGTGCTCTGGTGGCACTTGGGTGCCAGCACCCAGCCTGGTAGGGCGTTGGACAGGGTTGGGCAGTGCCATGCATTGGTTTGGGAGCGCGACTGCAGCTGGTCAGTGTTGACAGCTCGGTTCTCCAGTGATGGAGAGGAGACAGGGCAGTGGGTGCTGCAGCT
>NW_009931977.1:1553-1753 GCF_000696875.1 Nestor notabilis
TGATGGGCTTCATGAAGCCCAGCGCCGGCTGCTGACCTGTCAGCCCCGTCCCCACTGCGCCATGTCCCCACGGGGGTGGCAGGGCCACACTGAGCTGCTGTGTGCTATCCCGCATCCCAGCACCCTGCACATCCAGCACCCCATGCACCCCACATGCCACACACCCAGTCCCCACACCCAGCACCCAGTGCACCCAATGC
>NW_009931978.1:0-10716 GCF_000696875.1 Nestor notabilis
CCCCCCACCCTCCTGTTACAGATTGACTATACAGGAACAGAGCCTTCCAGTCCCTGCAACAAATGTCTAAATGTGTCCTGGGACAGCACGCCACCTTGTACTTGCACCATCAATTTCACACTGGAACATTCATTTGAGGTATGCTACCCTGTATGCAAAGTGAAACTAGAACAGTTTGTATGGGTTATTTGCTAATTGACAGGAAAGCTGTATCACTCTTAAGTTTTCCCTTTTTTTTTTTTTTTTTTTTTTTTTTGTTCCTATTTTAAAGGATTATTTCTAGTTTTCCTGTGAGCTTGGATCTGATTTTTGTGTGCCTTTTCGGTAGCATGGCATGAGATGGTTTTTAGTGCCTCTGTTTATGTGGAAATGTGCAACATTAAACGGAATGTTTGTGTTTTACACATTTAGATTTACCATATGTGTCATACAGCTGGCGAGCAGATCAGCTGTTCCTGCACAATCCACAAAAAATCAATCCAACAAGAACTGGGAATACCAGATAAGTGCCTTCTGAGAAATTGTAGGCAAATAATAGGGTACATGTGCTTAACACAAGACAGCATCAGTGCTGAGTACTGGTGAACTCCATTCTGATAATTAATGGCATGTTTAGACTGTTTGACTTCATGATGCCAGCTCCTGTTAGGATAGTACTCTTATGTACTCAGTGTGAAAAAAGTATTGAGGCTCCTACTTAATGACCGTTGCTGTAAAGCAAACACAGAGTTTGAGAGGTTAAATTACAAGCTTTGTGTGAATGAAAACCCCATCTTCCTTCTTGTAGAGCAATGTATTCATGTATTATGGACTTTCCAACTTCTATCAAAACCATCGTCGTTATGTGAAATCTCGAGATGACAGCCAGCTAAACGGAGATAACAGTTCACTACTTGTAGGTATTCATGCATGGATATTAATAAGCAACTAACTTCTCACTGTTGCATAAATTGCTGTATAGCAGAGTATTTATGAGGCATTCAGGGTTTTTTTGCATAAGAGAAGATCAATCATAGGGAATTTGTATTTTATTTACAGAAAAATGTGTGTAACATACTGTAAAATTTCACGTCAGTCATTTCATTAAGCCAAAAGTAATGCAGTATTTCAGTCTCTTCTCAAATTTGAATAGTTTTAAGCTGTCTCGTTGACTTCAGGCAGTAGTATCTACTGTATCCATTCTGTCTGAAGGTTTTTTTTTTTTTTTTTTTTTGAACATTACAGCTAAATTCATCCATTTTGTAAATTCTGGTTCAGTACTGAACATCAGCGATACTGGAAGTTATCAGTACTGTGCATTCTGTTCAGGGTGCTGTGTAATGTTTAGGGCCAGACCTCTCCTTTTCCCAATTTTTATGAAAAGTGGAAATTCAGCTGGGTTCTTGCTCCAGCAAGAATGATTCTCCCTTTTTACCTGTAAACTTTAAAAAAGGGGAGGGTTTCAAGAAGCTACATGACTGACATGAGGTTAGGGGGTGAGCTTTTAATGCAAAAAATATTTGGCATGCTGTTAGAGTCCTTACAGCCTTTTGTGTTCTGTATTACGCTTGGTTTCTTATTATAGTCTTATTTTTCTGTAACACCGATGCATACTTAAAACACCCTGCCTTTAATAAAAGAATACTTGAGTACTTCATGTTGGAAAACTGTTTCTATTTAAAGATAAAAGGAAAAAAAGAAATTAATAGCTTCCAAGAAAAGCCTTATTTTTAGTACGACCATGATGGGATTCTGACTTTACTCATGTTTTATTTAGATTCTGTTCCTGTTCGTAAAAGAAAAATCAATCATGCTGACTAGTATTTGTAAATAGCCTGACTTGTGAAAAGAGTATTTTGTGGTACGTTTAAGATATGCACGTTATTGAGGTACTGCAGTAGAGAACAGGTTAGTTGTTTAAACTAGCACAGACTCATGTGCCTTTTTTTGTTCTAACTTACTTTCAGAATCCCAGCAAGGAATGTGAGCCGTACCGCACAAATGAGGACAAACCCATTGCTCCTTGCGGAGCTATTGCCAACAGTATGTTTAATGGTATGGTAACACTTCCAAGTTATCACTTGGAGGTTTTTGTGATATAATGCATGTTTTGTGTTGTATTGCAAATTATTTGGAATGAAGACATTTTGGGCTTTTTTGTTTTGAATCAACACATTTTCATTAATAGAGTAAAATAAGTATCTTGTACTGCTGTTGCTTTTCTCAAAATTTCTATGAGAACTAATTTAATCTGATAGCATGCAAAGGATGGAAATACCTGTTCTGAGAAGCTGTTACTGCTACAGAGTAGAAACATAGATATAATATATGGATAAAACACTACGATCTCATATACGTTGGTTCTTATAGAACAGCTTGTGGCAGGCAGGTAATAAGAGCCTTGTCCACTTCTTTTTGTTTTGTTCTCCTGGAGGTAATAGTTTCACTGCCTGTCAGGATCATCTGTCTAATGGAGGTTTCTTCAGCCAGTTTTCTAATTTGGTTTTTCTCTTTAGATACACTGGAATTGTACCGCATTGATAATGACACAAGGACTCCTATTACTTTGATTAAAAAAGGCATTGCGTGGTGGACAGATAAAAATGTAAAGTTCAGGAATCCTACAGGAGATGGAAATAACTTAACTGCACTTTTCCAAGGTAAAAAAAACCAACCAAAACATTTTAAGAACAACAAAACACTTCACATTTTGAGCCAATGAGTTTTACCTCACTGACAACATTTTACTGAGCTGTGTTAATAAAAATACTGTGATTCTCTGAAGAAATCCAAGCTAAGGACTGCTCTGCTGTCTATCGAGGTTGTCTTTAAATAATGAAAGCTGCAAATTTCACGTGCAAGTGTTTGCTTTTTACCTCTACTGTTGTTCTTGAATGATGAGAAAAGCCCAATATCTGCACTGCTGTCGTGGTTTAACCCCAGCTGGCAACTAAGCATCACACAGTTGCTCGCTAACCATGCCCCTGCCCAGTGGGCTGGGGGGAGAATAGGAAAGGTAAAAACCTGTAGGGGAAAATCTCAAAATAACGCCCCCTCCTTTGCCCTCCCCCCCTCAAAAAAAAAGCCAAACCCCCAAACATACCAAAGCTTTAGCTTCCCCCACTCCCCCAAAAAAACCCAACCATGGAATAGAGAAGAAAATCCAAGAAAAACAAGTGATGCGAAAGTAAAGAATTGCTTACCTCCAGCTGAATCCCAGAGCAATGGCAGCCCCTGCCTACCTCTACCTGCCCATTTTTATTGCTAAACACAATGCCATATGGTGGGGAATATCCCTTTTGGGGTCAGCTGTCCTGGCTCTGTCCCCTCCCAGCTCCTCACCAGCACCCCAAGATTACTCGCTGTTGTAAGGAGCAGAAAAAGCCTTGGGGCTGTGTAAACACTTAGGAAATGAAAACCACAGCAATAAATTAAACATCAGCATGTTATCAACCCTGTTGTCATCACAAGTCCAAAACATGGCAGGATGCAAGCTACTGCGAAGAAATTTAACTCTGCCCAAGCCAAAACCAGCACAACTGCAGTAATGCCTGGATTTAACTTGAAAAGAAATTTTACAGTTTTTTAATCCAACTTTTCATACAAAAGTTTCATTTAAATGTTTCAACTACCAGATTGTGCAGTGTTTTCTAAAAAAAAACAAACTCCACAAAACCAGAAACCCAACAAAAAACCAAACCACAAAACTGATTCCTTTTTATGATTGGAAGTGATCGATACGTGTCTCATTTGTTGAGTTAAATACCGTTTGGTAAATCAAAGTTTCATTTGGCTACTAATGTCTGAAAATTATCTTCCTCAGGTCTAAGGTGTGTGTGTGTGTTTATATAACATATATAATAATTTCAGGTTTAACCTGATGTTGTTTGTTGCTTAGCCACAGCCAAATTGCATGTCACTAATGTGATGCTACCCTTGGAAAAGCAGATATCTTACCCTGATACAATGCAGAATTGTATTTGCAATAAAATTAGCAAAAGTGTTAGTGTGGAATAATCTAAAATATCATACATAATTTTATTTGCTTATAGCCCCAGAAGTGGCAGTCGAACTCTTGAGCAGAGGAGCTGTCATCATGATGGAGAACTATCTCACTAAGTAATGTTTTGAGACAAGACTTCCTAGCTATATAAATGTGTAGGGGAGGCAAATTTGTTTAAACCAAGTGGACAGTGTTGTCATGAGAGTAAATTAAGCTATTTATTGATTTAAATTAAACTATTTAAGATGCAAATAAAAAGATCTTAAACAGCTCCAGTGTCTTGAAATGGTAGTGAGTCAACCTGTCTGTTCATACTGTTTAGAAGCTAATACGTGTTTTTGTAATACCTGAATGAATTTTGATGAGCCAGTGTGTTAGTCCTGCATTTGAAATACTTCAGTGTTGGTTTGTTGGGGTTTTTTGTTTGTTTCATCCTAGGTACAACAAAACCTGTAAACTGGCCCAAGCCAGTGTATATGCTGGACTCGGAGCCTGACAACAATGGCTTTATCAATGAAGACTTCATTGTATGGATGCGTACTGCTGCTCTGCCAACATTTCGCAAGCTGTATCGTCTCATTGAAAGGAAGAACAACTTACAGCCTACCTTACAGGCTGGAAAATACTCTCTGGATATTGCATATAGTATCCTTTGAAAAACCTTTGAAAGTGGCTGAGGGCCTTAGCTGGATTACACAGGCATATATTTGTGCAAGTTCAAATTAAACTAGTCTTTTTTCTTACCATCTTTAAAAAAGGATGGTATTGAGCAGTGGTTGAAAACTGGTAGTGAGAATTTGGTACGCTGTTACCATCTTTTAGTTCTGTGTGAGTTCTTAAAGACTTAGTAGCTTCCTAATGAGAGAGGGAAATCGGATTGCTTGAGTGCTGTAAAGGAATTGAGAGAAGCATAGGAAAAATGAAAGAACAGAGGTAGTTGGTAGCCTAGAAATTTGAGAATTTTATCTTCCTGGTATAAGGACAATCTGTAATCAGGGGCAGATTTCTGACTTTGGAAGTCAGAAAAATGTCAGAGCTGTGGATCAAGTGGAGGTTCCTCATTATTTTGGACAAACTGAAGACTAGGTAGGAGTGCAGGAGACCAGAGGAGAAGGGTTGTCATAGTTACCCAATTCTTAAAATTCAAAAGCACTTAATGATCATTTTTAAATAGCTACTGCAGTGTTCTCCTTTGCTGCAAACCTGTGGGAAGTGCATATAAAACTGAATGAACGTAAAGAAGAATTTTGTACTAAAATATATTCAAGAACTAAAATTTAGATTTCCCTCATTTTGTTGAAGCTGCTTTCAAAACCCTACAGAATTGTGCATTTACTCTTCCCTTAAAAAGGGTTAACTTCTTCTAACATGGCATTTTTCTTGGACTGGCTGGCAGTGTGCAGATCAGTCTTCACCTAAAAGAACAGCTAAATGTTTCATATTTGCACTTCCAATATTCAGAGGCAGCAGTTTGTATTTGTAACCAGAGTGAAATGACCCAAGATTTTAATGTGCCTGACCACATAAAGCTAGAATTGGAAATGTGCTTCTTGTTTTCCTTAATGTTTTTCAGATTATCCTGTACACAGTTTTGATGGACGAAAAAGAATGATCTTAAGCACAATCTCGTGGATGGGAGGCAAAAATCCCTTTCTGGGAATTGCTTACATCACTGTTGGGTCCATATGCTTCTTCTTAGGAGTTGTATTGTTGATCATCCATCACAAATACGGAAATCGAAACACTAGTGCAGACATTCCCAATTAATCTAGCGTTCTGAAAACAAATGTACTGCATGTGCATCAAGGCCAGTCCAGAATGGACCCAGTTTTTGAAAGATAAATGTCTGCTTCTGTCACTTCTTGACTGGGTGCATAATTCTTATCTAAAGCTCCCCTTTCCCATACTGTGGATTAACTCTTGAAA
The DNA here is from genome assembly GCF_000696875.1 of Nestor notabilis. Taxonomy (NCBI): domain Eukaryota; kingdom Metazoa; phylum Chordata; class Aves; order Psittaciformes; family Psittacidae; genus Nestor; species Nestor notabilis. The sequence goes on from NW_009931978.1 coordinate 5,909, forward strand.
GTGACGGGTATACAATTGGCTATCTTGATTGTATCTCTGCCTGTGTCAGAAACAGCTTTTCTGATACTTGCCTCTAACTGGGCGGGCCACATGATGCATATAGCTCCTGTTCCCTTGATGCATCTGCTGCTTGTTCATGTGCTGCGTAACGTCAGTATGATTCAGTACAAATAGATTGCGTGGAGAAAGGGTGTTCTGAGATACTGTAAATTGTTAAATTTCCGGAATACAGGTGTCAGTGCTGTTGAAAGGAAAAGTCAAGTCTTAAATGTTTTTTCTATTTACTGTCTTGTGTGCATGGGCTCCTATATTTCTTGCTGAGATTTTAATATATTTATATAAGTTAAGTATTTTTCCTGTGTCCCATACACCTTTGTTACATTAAACCCTTTAAGTGCTGTGTAAATTTCAACATCCTGGATTCTTTGTGTATTTACAATATATGTGCCTGGCCAGTAAACTAGCATCCTATGAAGATACCAGAAAACCTATTTGTTAATTATTCATGTGAGTCCCTTTTAAAGATTGTTCTAAATTGGGAAATGTTTGTTGCTGGTACAATCTGCTTTTTTCTCATTTTCTTTGCTTTAAGGCATATCCAATGCTAGTTTACCTATTATGCTTGCTGGTTTTGGTTTTTATAAGCAGGACCAAGCATTAATCAAGAAGAACCTAAAATGTCTTTTCTGTTCACAAATTTGAGTGAATTTCTTTTACAGGAGGAGTTTCCTAATTTTCTTGAGGCGTATGTATTCTGAGCAGGCCTTGCTGTAAAGGAGTTGTCATATTTATTTGGAGTGAGCAACACATTAATTTTTTGCAGTGTCAAGATTCAAAAGTTGAGATGACAGTAACCTCTTCTCACTAAAACGCAAGTTGAGCTTGCTGTGAATCCTAATTAAAATACAGCAGTAAGAAACACATGCAGGTTAGTGTCTTAATTCAAATTTCAGAAGAGTTCACTTTTAGGTTAATTAAAAGTTAACTGTAACCTGTAAAATACTACTTCTTGGTGACTTTTTTTTTTTTTTTTTTTAGATGATACACAGAAATTGTATATGGTGGAGATCACTTTATATGCGACTAGCTTGATGAACTATTGAGTATATTAAAAAAGACCTAATAAATTCTGCAAACCATTTAATAACAGATTTTATTTTGTTCTTGAACATATATTTATTCTCATCTGGATGAAAAGACATTCTTTTTTAATTCAGTTTGAGTTGTATCTCTGGGATTGCATAATTGTTGCAAAGAGTTTTTATTCCTGGTCCAGTAACTTGCTCTATGAACACCACTATTAATCTATAACAAACACGTGACCCTTTTTACTGAATTACTTGTGTAATCTTTTTAAGCTAGCAGTTCCCGTGTGCTAGCTTTTTGTAACTCCGTATAAGTGTTGGCATAGTGTGTGGCAGCACAGGGCTTTCAAACAGTCAAAGAGCTTTAAGATTTTATTTACAGTGTTGTATTGATGTTGCTGGAATTACAGAAAATAAGGGTATGTATCTTTTTGTGTTGCAAGGCAGAAAACTCACAGAAAATGCTACACTGGCTTTCATCTGTAGAGTAGCTGCTAGTCCAACAATACAATAAGGAAGTAAGGTGTTGTCTCCCAGTTACTTGTTATTAAACTCTTTTGATTTTTAAAGTTTTTGTCACTTGAAATGCAGATGTGTTCTGCTTCATTTATAATCCCCCTTTTTTTTTTTTTCCCAAGTAGGAAATGCTTCTTTTTGAGCTGAGTTCAGAATTAAAACCGTTTACCCAAACAAACAAATCAACACAAACACAAAACCCAACACCCCAAAATGTACCACATATCAAATATTTGTATTGAACAGCCTGCTAAAATTCTCACTTCCAAAGTAGGAAAAACCCCTGAACATCTAAGCCAGTTTATTCCTGCTCTTAGCAATGTGGTAAGTTTATGGAAGAGGCTGCTTCTAGCAGTGTGAAAATGGAAATTTCTACTCCGAGGTAGAAAGCTCAGTTTCAAAAACTTTTGGGTTTTTTTGGTTTGGTTTGTGGTTTTTTTTGTTGGGGTTTTCTGTTTTTGGGGGGGTGTGTGTTTGGTTTGGTTTGGTTTTTTGGTTTTTTTTTGTTTTTTTTTTTGGTAGCAGTATTCAGTATTCTTCAGATCAGCACAAGTATTTTCATGTAAAAATACCCTATGTTCTAGCTTATGGAATCTGTTCCGATCGCTATATTGCCTTCTGTGTCTAAATGTGAAGTCTAATCTTGCTTGACAGTTTCAATTAAGACCAAAGTCCATTATGAAATGGCCTGATAAGCATGTCCTCGGATGACCTGAGTCTCAAATAAGAAACTGCCTTCCTGTAAGCCTCCCCTTCCAAACACGCTGAGCCCATGTTTGAAAATGAAGTAATGCTGTCCATCATTTGAGTTATACAGTCTGCTGCTGGGAAGTCTGAAATTGGAATATTATCTTTCTTGTTTCCTGTTGGGAATGAAATAGAGGAATAGAAGTGTAAGTCAATAATTATTGAAGCTCAAGAAGTAAAAATAAAGCTTGAAAGTAGGTGGAGTTCTTTCTCACTGGGCTCTGATTTTGGCTACAGGTGACATAAACAGTTCAAGCAAACTGGACGTGGGAGCTATGTACAAGTTTAACTGAATTTGTACCTGAGGATTGTGCCCAAACTTTTCAGAATAAAATGGTGAGATGTTTCAAGTGGAGCTAGAGGGCCAGGAATGTAATCAGTGACCTCATTGATTCCATTATGAAATGAGGAAAGATTGGACTGTGACATTCTTGGAAGAATTGAAAATATGATTGTCTCCAGGCTCACCTGCTTGGGGTTACGTGGTTGAAGTTAGTGTTTGCTTCACAACAGATGCTTCTCAGCTTCAGAACAAATCCTTGTGCTCTCTGTCAGCAAGTTCTCCTAATGTAATTTTAGTGTATTATACAACTCAAAGTAACTTGGCAAATGCTTATACCAAGATAGAATACAACGTGTTTTCTCTCTTCATACACAGTGTAGCTTTTAACTGGGTTAGCCAAGTATTCTGTTTGAAAGAAAATAATTAAACCAGTGGGCAGGCAAGACTGAGGAGGAGCTGGTTTAAAAAAGTGGTCATTTTCAGCTGTCCTGCTGCACCAGGGGCTTCCACTTCCACAGCTGGGTTGAATGTTAACTCAGCTGTTTGTGTGATCTCTTTAGCAGGGTCTACATACCCTTCTTTCGCTGATTTAAGAGGCGAAACATTTTTTGTGATGAATGCTTTTTAACATACAGATTAACAGCCCTGTTTTCATTCCAGCTTAAACAAAATGGTTTAACAGTGAGTTTTGTTTAACAGTTTTATTATTCTGCAATACAATACAGGCACAGGTTACTCTATCCAGTTAGGAAAAAGCAGTCTGAGTTTGCTTCTAGTGAAATATCCTCAGCCAGAGGCAGCAAGATGCCATGTCTTTTTCCCTCAAGTTTTCATTTCTTCATAAATTAGCCAACACTGAAGACACCAGCTGTACTTGCTCTGAGCAGTCATCTCCTAGCTTTGACGGGCATGTAACCCCATGTGCCAAACTGTAAGTATGGCTTTTCTGTTGTAAGGTGTATTTTGATAGGAAATAGCACTGAAGCTCAGGTTCAGACCTTTCTGGAAATGGTCCTTGCAGCAGAAACGAAGCAATCATTGTTTATCTGGGGATTATGATCCTTTCACCAGTATCTAAATATAACTGTGTGTATAGAAATCAGAATGCAAACAGTATATGTAGTTACAAGATGAAAGATTGTAAGAGGAATGAATGGAAATCCATCTTGCAGTAGTAGTTATGTATTCTAATTGGATACAATAGTTACTGGATAGTCTGTAATAGCACTGCTTGAGTGGTTGAAAACTATTTGTTAAATAATGCATCCAATTTCCTCCTTTGTTAGAACACATCATATTTCTCCATGACTATGCTTTCTAAATGGTATTTTTAATAATTCTAACTCAGCTAAGACTATACCTATAAATACTTCTCCATCTTTGCGTTTTTTACTTTCTGGGGCAGCCCTTCACACTGAGAAGTGCTGTGCTTTGAGGTACGATCCTTGTTACTTCCATATTAGATTGAGCACTAATTTGCCGTGTTTGACACACGTTATTCATTATGAGGTTTGGCACCAGTGCAAGAACAGTGTAACGCCAGGAACTGCGTGCACTGCAACTGCTGCAGAGCCAGGAAGCAGTGTTCCTGACAGCATTGTATTTCAGCGTATGGTTGAAGCACGAGAAGATGCAATTATAGGACCAGATCTGCAATGCAGAAAAAAAACACAGGCTGCTCAGAGCGCTTTTCTGAAGGGCAAAGAGCTTCTTCCTTCGGGATCAAACAGGCTTGCATTTCATACAAATCCGGTGTTAGTTCACTGCAGTTATATATTGTAAAATATGGAACTGAAGTTGGGTTTTCTTTTTGCACATTCACATCCCTACCACTAACAGAGTTTAAGGCAGTGGGCAGGTACATAGGTTTGTTGGTTTGGGGTTTTTGTGTGTGTAGTGGCTCAACAAGGGCTGCTGCTTACCCTAAGAGTGTGGGGGACAGTCGGCTGGGTCAGGCTTTGCCTGGCTGCATGTCCTGCCTCCATGGTGGCCAAAGGGGATGGGTGGCAAGGGAGCCCACGGAGGTATTGTTTAGGGACATGCTTCCAGCCCTCTGCAGGTCTCAGACTTTGTAATGAAAGGCGACGTTTACATCTGCAGGTAGCAGCTCTGAGGGATGTTTCTGCTACGGGTGTGCCCTGCGGCAGCAGTTCGCACTGTCCTGCGCTGCGGCGCCG
>NW_009931979.1:0-25745 GCF_000696875.1 Nestor notabilis
CGACGGGGTGGGGTGGTGGGAGGTGGCGAGCTACGGTACGGCTCTGGTGTTGGAGCGAGAAGCTGCCGTTGCGCCTGGGTGCTGGTGACGAGATGGTGGTGTGCAGGGGGGATGAAGTCACAGATGGGCAGTGCCTGGGTGCTGCCTCTGGCGTGGAAGGGGAAAAAAGTTGAAGGAAGTTGTCTCCTGTAGTTTGGGACTTACTGGCTTTATGAACCTAGTGGTTGTAAACGTGGATATGTTTTTACTGTAATTTGTGGCTAGTTGAAGGCAGGGAGTCATTTTGATGGGCTGGAGGTGGCTGGAAAAATCTGTGTTTTGTGTGCTGTGGTAGGTTGAGGGATATGTTTGTACTGTGGGGATGCAGATGGTGCATGAAACCACATGTATTTAGGAGCAGTGGTACACGAAGGCCTAAGAATTTAGGAGCGATAGGTAAACAATACTGTGTGTGTTTTGAGAAGTAAGGTGATAAGTTGGCTGGCTTCTGAGTATTGTGGAGGAGGGAGGTTTTGGGTGGTAAGCCCATGTACAACTTATAGGCACAGTGGTTAACATGTTGCTACAAGGTTCTGAACTTGTTTTGTTTGGTGGCCAGTGTGGTTAAACTTAATGTGGGAGACCTTCGTGTGTAATATGAGATGGTATGTGGACAGAAAGGCACGCATGTACCTACTGCGTGTATGTTGGTTTGCTGCTTGCACCGAGAGCTGAGAGGGATGCCTACCTGTCACCAGCTCAGAGAGCCCTGTTTCTTGGGCATTGAGATGGGCTAGGGCAGCAAGCAGTGTGGTCTGTGTCCTGGGAACATGAGAGGAACTGTCAACTGCTGTCTCACCTCTTGGTGAAACCAAAAAGCTGGATGTTTGTTGTTTGAGCCATTGGATGCAAATTGGAAAGCATGTAGCAAATGCCAAGTGTTGCTAGGGTCATGTTAGTGCTCTTTGGAGAAAAACCTGTAGGTACCTGTATTTGTGACAGGTGTCAGGCAGTGTAAATTTCTGTCTGTAAGGGCATCAATGCGCTCTTGTTGTGGGTAAATTTCTGTGGACCATAAGAAAGTGGGGGGGCTTGGGTGAATATGTAGAGGTAGAAATGAATGGTGGAGTCTTTGACAGGTTTGTGTACGTTTGAAAAGGATGGATCTGATGAATTTCTGGGGATTATGCATCTACAGGCTGAAGATTGTTCGTCTATGTATATATGTGTGTATCAGGGGAATGGTATTTGTGCAAAAGGGAAACTGGAGTTTTCGTATTGCTGAGTTAGTGGGACCTCTAGTCTGTGTGTGGAGAGAGGAAGCAGATGGTTTTGGCTGAGGCTAGGAAAAGTTGAAATGGTGGGGGGAAGGGATGATGAACTGGGCCTGGTGTCCCAAGTACATCCTGAGCAGGTGGGAGGCTGTGAGGATTCTTTGCTCCTCTTGCTGTGGAGAGAAGTACTTCATAGTTGTGACAGCCAGTGGAAGCTAAAAAAGTGAATGAAGATCAACCAATTTGCGACTCTCTTGAATGTTATCAGATTAAAGGAGGCTACAAAATAGTCAAGGGGTTTCTGTTAGAGGTGCTTTTTGTCTGTTTTGTTCTGTTTGTTTTACTGTCTAAATTGTCCATTAACTTTAAGGGTAAACTTGCTGAAACTAGCACTCATAATGGTATTGACAGGTCAGCAGCACTTAAAGTGGTATAGATAAGCCCCCATATATGTGTGAGCTCAGGGGCTCAAATGTCTGCTATATATATTTATGATGTGCATTATATATACCTTTATACAATTGAACTGAGTGCATGTAGCCAGAAGGCATGAAGTCATTTGTACTGGACATACACTTGCATTTGAGAGGGTTAGTGCATAAACATTTGAGGGTCAGAGATGTGTGAAAAGATGATCTGTTTAGAATGGAAAGGTGCTTGGGCTCAGGTGGAAATGAAGAAAAATTGCATGTGTGTATCCAATGTTCTGCAGGTTTGTGATAGTATTATTTGTTTACACAGCCCCCTGTCTCCTGCTCTGCACAGATACTTAGAGGAGGGTGATATATAGGATGATAATTTAATTAAGGTACATAACATCAAGATGTAGCATGGAGAGGGCTGTATAGAGAGTGCATAGAACCATTTTTCTATTATTGCAGTAGCTGTGAGGTGGTCAGTCAGTGAGGTAGGGAACTAGAGAACTATAGAAAAGAGTAGTCTTCGTAGTAATTATCCTGGGTAATCCAGTTCCCTTCTTGTTTCCGGTGTGGTATTATCATTGTTTACTTAAAATTTTCCAGCGGTGATCACTAATGTGCACTTCTGACTGTCTAAACTTGAGACCCTGTCTTGCAGAAATATAAACCCATCACAGTTGCAATTAAATCCTGTGAAATCTGTTTTGAACATAGTTTTTTAAGGTGCTCAGTGTCAAGAACTACTGCTCTCAGAGGGGGCAATTGAGAGCAAGTATTTACTACATGAATGTATTGCCTCCATATTACAAAAGAAAGGGAAAGGCAGTAAAAGTCCACTCTTAATGTTGGATCTAAAAATCAGTGTCTGTGAAGTATTATAATAATGAATACCACTCTTCAGAGCAGGGTTTATTCAGACTGCAGGAAGGGATGGGGTTGTATATTCAGAGAGTAATGTCAAGCTTGAATGAAGCAAACTGCAGCGTACATGGCTAAATGCTGCCATAATGTTCCTAGGTGTATGCGTGGGTGGTTTTTCTTTGGTGTATTTTTTGTTTGTTGGCTTTTGTTTGTTTGTTTCAGAGGTTTTTGTGTTTTAAAATAAAAAATAAATTGAAAGTGATCATTTGCTAGTGTCTTGGATCACCTGCCCAGTAGGAATGCTTAAATCTGCCACATAGGCCTAGTGCTGTAGCTTAGTAAGTGCTAAATAGCTGTTCTTTTCCAGTCATCACTGGAAGATAGCTAGCTAACAATTGGTTTTTGCAAGCACAGTCTCTTTCAAGTGAATGGAAAAGCCTTGGTAGAAGAATGCAAGCTCTACACTCCATGTGTGGATTGTGGAGAGTGATTACTGCAACAGGTCATGCATATCTCTGTGTTCACAGTAGTTGTTTTCGCTAATGTCAATTTTTTTTCTGCCCACCACCTTAATTCCGTCAAGAACGCTCTGTTGTTTGGTTGGTTATTTCTTCAATTCTCATGACCTTGTCCAAAGAAGTTTTCTCTCTGTGAAAATGAAGAAGCACTCTTCAGATTTTGGGTCTCTTAACAACCCAAGTGTTTTGATCTGAATATTGGTCTCCTTAGACTGGAGGAGAGCAATGGTCATTTCTTCAAAAAACTGTTAAAATAAAAGTTTTCGCTATCTTGGATCCTTCCCTCTTTGTCACTTCTCTCATTCTGTGCTTCAGTTGTTTATGCTTCATCATCTTCAAGATCTGTCTTACAGAGGTACAGGGTGTGAACTATGGCTTCTTCCTTGTCACTGTGTGTTAGCAGTGTGAATGCAGGATAAATGTTGTATGAAACTTCAAGAAAGGTCTGGTTTAGCCCTGGTCTTCAGCATATTTAGTATGCATAAAGCCTTCAGGGAATTTAACTGAAAAATCTGGACAAGTCGTTGCAGGTTCTTAATGGAAAAAAAATATAAAATTTAAAAGCCACCCAAATTGAAGTAACATCAGACTACAAAAGCCCAGAAGAGAGGAATTGTTTGCATTGACAATGAAACATGTGTCCTGGGTGCAAGAACAAGGATGCTGAGTTTACAAAAAGATCATTAAACCTGTATTTCTTTAACAGACAAACTTGCAAACTGCTCAGCTATTTGGCTGATGTCTTTCAGTCTTGGGCAGATATACCCAGCATGGGAAAGGTTGGTCAAACTGCTTAAAATTTGGCAAATGAATCTTGTGCAGATTTCTATCTGTACTAAAGCCAAGTAAAAATACTGAAGAATGAATGAGTGTCACTCCAAAAGGAAACTGGTCTGAAAAGCTTTGCATGATATGGTAAGAAATAAGTGAGCTGGTGTAGCTCATCTCAGTTTCTTGCAATGAGCAGTTCAGCTCATCCCAACTTCTTGAGATGTTACTGGCAGGATGAAACACAAGGGTTGCCAATGAGTGTAGGTTGAATTAGCCTTCTGGCTCCTAGAAAAATTCAGTTGGGAGAGAATATGTTTTAATGTAAAAAATCATAGAAGGGACAGTGCCATATCTCAGTGGACAGCAGCCATTCTTATAATTTCAGAGGAAATTATTCAGGCTCAGCTATTTTTCTGCTAGGAAAAATGTCACCCAGAACTCTTTTTTTTTTTTTTTTTTTTTTTTTTTTTTTTTTTTACCCCCCCCATGCACCATTAGTTTCTTATTACTTCAGTGTGTTATTTTGGCATAAGTTCTCAATCTTTCATGGGAAATAAACTTTTCATTGAGTTTTCTGTCAAATAGTACAGCTAGGTACTTAAATCTGTTTTCACAAGAGTTAACAGGAATTCAGTGCAGAAAAACATCGTTTAAGGATGTTTAAAACTAGGCTACTGGAGAGCTTAAGATGACTCTTTAGTGTCTATGGTAATGAGAAGTCAATGACCACAAACTTCAGTTAAATCACAAAGGAAAGCATAGGTCTTTCTTTGCAGTTTTATGGGGATTAGTGTGTTAACAGAAAATGTCGTCTTCAGTAATCCTATTTCTGTGTTTGCATCCCAGTGCAGGAAGTTGACCTTTACTGAATGTAGAGCAAACATGGCTCTGCATTGTTAGTATGTGAATTAATTTCTTTTATCAAGGAGGTAAAGAAGTGAGATGATAATGATTTGTTGAGTAGAGGAGGTAACACTTTATTGTAATTAATTCATACAATACTGCTTTGGCCTGTTCTCACTAGCTTGTCTTTCTTACCAATGCCAGTATTATTTGTTCAAAACTCACTTGTATTTAACATTTTGTGTAGCAAAAAAAAAAACCTTGGTGACTGGAGAGAACAAATCTCAAATGATGGAGCTATTTGTAAAGAACCAATATTTTGATTCAAGTGGAAGACTGAAATAATGAATATTATGTTAGTCAGCTTATTCCAAACAATAAAAAAAAAACCAACCTTTTCTCGGTACCTTTGTTGGTTAAGTTGATGCACAAGTAACATAAAGCATTATCGAGCACATGCTGCTCTTCCTTTCCCATCACTAGCTACAGTGGAGCCATTGATGTAGGTTATTGGGTTGTGTTTTCAGCATTGCTTTAAAAGTTTTATAAAACAGTAAATGTAGGTGTTGCAGGAATTGTGTAGATCTTTGGGTTTGTTTAACTTCATTCAGAGAACTTTCCTAGATGTATTCCACTAGCTTTTGGTACGCCTATCTCCAAAGGGGTGGAAGCAAAAACAGATGAGTGGTGATACACTGCTGCTATAGTTCCTCCAGGAAAAGGAATGCTCAAATTCACGGTGCAGCCTATCTTTTTAGGGCTAATAGGTGTGTGTTGGCAGCTTAGGTCTGTGGGTTTAGTTAGTACTGTGGGTTTAGTTACTACTGCTTGAAGGCTGTCTTGGGTGAATGGGCAGTATCTGCCACATTGATTATATTTACAATATATAACCAATATTGCAGTATGCTGCAATTGAGATTGTAGAGTAAAGCTATGATAAGTCAGGCAGACTCACTGTCCATGGTGTGTGTACTTAAAGGGGCTTTATGTTGTAGTCTGGTTCTGTGGACCACGTAAACTCCAAACATTACTGGCTATTAGGTGTTTTCCCAGAGTTTTGGTTCAGGTTAGTCTGAGAGATGTCCAGATTATGTGTTCAGGAACTTCTTTGAGATGTGAAACAAAGCACAGTGAGTGTTGTGACTCAGGTTTACTTCAAAAGTGCTAATACGGTTGTACAGCCTGGGTCTCTAAATCCGTGTTGGGGATTGCAGAGGGTGTTGAGCTACATGTGGGACTGGATTCTGCCTTCTCCTGCCTCCAGAGTGCTGTTGTCAGGACTGCAGAAATTGTCTTGCTGCTCTCTGAGTAAGGATTGTTTGTTTATCTTGACAAGTATCTGAATCTCTATTCCCAAATTATTGTCCCTAGTTTTGAAACTGTGTGTGTAAATGACTGGTGTTAAAACTACAGTAAATTCTAGAAAGTAGTTCTTTCACAGTGCTACCTCAGTTAATCAAGAATGAAACTAGCTGTGTGAGCAACAGGTTATGAAGCCTGACTTCCTGTGGCTTTGTGTCTTTGGCTGGATTTTTCTGGGTATACCGTATTGTGAGCTCTGAGAGTATTTTCACATGTTTGGGGCACTGTCTATCCTGCTGCCCTATATGGGAAGTTGGTTTTTTTGGTAACATAGATGAGCTCCTGCTGTACTTGTCCTGTAGGGGCACTAATTTGGACCTCTCTCCTTGATCTGACTTCTATTTCCACAAAACTCATTGGACCCGATTATCTTTGAAATATTTACCCATGTGTTACCTTCTGGACTGAGGCCAGTTTCAATAAAACTTGGTGGGGGGCGGGAATGACACACATGGTAGCTTGGCTTTCTGAACTTGTAACTTATTTTCCACTAATGCTATCTCTTGCTTTACTGTCTTTTTATATTTACGACTATTTAACATTTATTCCAGAAGCGTTAGTAGTATTCCCCTTTCTCCCCCAGCATTTCAGGTAATGTATCTAGAAGCAGAAAATTAGGTTCCTAATGACAACAACTTAAGGGCTACTAAAAATGTTCTATGGAGGATAGATAAAATTTTTAAGAATATCCACATGCTTGTTAAACCGCCTTCAAATAAATATAGACAGGTCTAAAGTCACCTATGATGTGCATTGTAGCCTGTTGTAATACACACTGTTACCACATATGGTATTTTTGGACCATGATTCTAGGAGAAGTGAATGAAAGTTTAAAAAATGAATGATGTATTGAAGTCTCTGAAGGAGAGCTACAGTGAATTTTGAGGGTGGTGGATTAGGAATTGGAGGGGGAAGGGACTTTTGTTTGTGATTGCACTTGTGACCTTGAAAAGCTGCTGAAACTGTAATGTGCTTTGAAACTTCAGATGAGAAGTACTGTACTGAAGTGATATGGTACTGTAGGCTGAGCTCTGAGAGTTCTGTCTTCAGTGTGTAAAACTGAAGAAATTGTTCCTTTTGCTTCAATTTTAAGTGGGCCTATACTCAAAGCACTCGTTTCAGAGAGCTCTGTAAAGGTATGAAAGGTGAACCTAGCACAGATGTTACACAGTTTCTGTGTCCTTTCTGTTCCTGCTCTCTATTTCTCTAGTATAGTAATAAAATACTTGTTTTATTTGTTCTTGTTCTTATTGTGGTCAAAAGCATATGAGTTTGTGCACAAGACCTTACTTCAGATATGGTACTAGTTGCAGGCACTGCTTTCTACTGTCTAAAATGTAAAGTTTGATTTTCTGTGGGGCATTTGAGAAATAGCTGATTTTTTCAAGAAAAGTGTCCTCTCTGAGTATTCAAGACAAAGATGAAGTGTTTTTCTTACTTGAGCTGTTGTAAAACTGGAATCCTGACCTAACAGAGGTAGTCCATTGACTCCCTGAGGTAGTCAATGTAGATCAGTCCTACATCTTTGAAGGCAAAGCAGCTCTATCTATCTCAATAGAACCCGAGTGCACAATGTAGTCTGCTAAGACTCATGAACATCTCACTTTGTGTGTCATCTGTAAGAACTGAAGTGATGCCTCTAAGAAGGTTATTAATAATGTCTAATTACAGTTGGGATTTACAGGCATCTTTAGTGAGTACTATCCAGTAATTGTGGGGCTACTACATACAGGTGTATTAAACTGACTCCATTTGCTAGCTTGGCATGCATGTTTCTTGCATCTTTACCACTTTTCCAGGAGATAGATTGCAGCAAGGGATTTCTTGTTTCACTTTTCCTTTTCTCTGAGGTGACGTCTTTTCTGTTTTTCTTACTGATTGCTTAGGCTGGTGGATGAATTTATTGGAATCATCCAAAGTCTAGGTTGTGGCTGATATGTTACTCTGAGAAGCACTTCTTCTGAGCTAGTGGAAGGTTTTGCATAAAACTTCAAATAGTGGGGGGGTTTATGCTTAAGGAAAATGGGAACAGTCTTGTGAAAACAATAGCTAGAGTTGGGGGTGAGGGTGTGTGTGTGAAACTTGTTTGTAAATCCTCCCTAAGTGCACCACAATTTGAACTGCTGTTTAAAAGATAACCTAGAAATTCATAGGCATTCAGTCATTTAATAGGTGCTTGATAGATGCTTTAATAATAGCAATAGCTTGGGTTTTGGGAGATTTTACAACCAACCCTTCTTTAGATTCTGTGCATCTTTTACAATGTAAATAAACTGGAAGCAGTTTTAGGTGTCTCTCTTTTAATAATCATTTGTGGGATCAAGAGAAAGATAAGCATGCGACTTCTGCAGACTATTATGTTGGAAAGAGAATATTCCACAGTGCTTGCTAAATAGCTGTGCAGTTTCCTCTGCAGGCAGATGTTTGAGAGCTCATCTGTTTTTTATAAATGATAAAGGCTATAGTTTAACATTTTCCTATGTTTTAAAATTGAAATAATACTTAAGCTTGTGTGTAGTATGGAAGAAAAGCATTGTTAGTACTCTGCCAGAGTAATGTTGGTTTGTATCCTGTTTTTTGGGGTTTTTTTTATCATAGTAACCAATAGTATTTATTTCACTTCTGTTTTCCCTTTGGCTTGCCTTATGGTGAACCAAGTCTATGCTTCCATATGTTTTTATTACTATATTTGAGTGTAAGAGAGATGGAGGTTAAGAGGTTTTGAAGATCAGTATCTAGCTTGTAACATTAAATCCAATAGGATGACTTCTCACATTCTAAACTAGAATGCACTAAACACAAGCAATTCTAGACTAAAGAAGAAATCTAAAAATATTTAATGAACTCAAAATAGTAGCTATTGTTAACCGTAACAGCTTACCATGTGGTTTTGACTATTGCTGCACTATTGTTTTAATTTAAAGAAAAAACAGAATGCTGTCAACTTAGAATATCTGACTTTGGGAGGGAAGAGGATAAGGTCACATACTGTCGAAACAATTCATGATTTTTTTATTTTTTTTTTTTTTTTAACATGAAGTAAAATGGGGCTTGACTTACAGAGTCAGAGGGGAAGAAATAAAATTGTAGTACAGTTCAGGATTCCTGTAATGAGCTTGTGGACTGCAGTTGCCAATGGCAGGGAATAGAATTTAACATGGTCAGAAAAATGTCGCTGGGGAAAGTACTCTGAAATTGTATTTTTAAAACCCTTTATTAATTTATAGTTGGAAAATAGTTTCCTTGAAAAATACTATATATTCTCAGATATATTTAATGACCATCCTATTTTCAATCTGAAGTTTTCCCTATTTCTAAATCTGTATAGAGAGAAAATAGGCCTCATCTGGGAAAAACACTTTTTAATTCAGTTATTACTTGAAGTGATCTTCTTTTGCTGTGGTTTTGTTTGGGGTTACCAGATTCAAATGTGTTTGTATAAACAAAAACTTGGGGTAACAATTCCATAGCTGAAGTAACTAAGGTTTTTGTTTGTTTGTTTTTTTGAAAGGTGTCTTAAGGTTTGTCCAGACATGAAACCTGGTTATTTTGTCAGTTCCACAAAGAACACGAAGCTAATGTGAAAAACTACTTAATATGTCTGTCCGTGTTGTCCCTTCCTCCACAGGTCTCGTTAGTTTATTGAAGCACTGATTAAAACAGAAGCTCTTGCATACAAAGCAGACATGACAGCTTAGATCCGTCATGAGTTGTCAGATTTCTACTTGAAGCCTTTCTAAAGTCAAGTCAGTCCTAGAACACCGTATTGGAATCTCTGTCATCCTTTTCTGCTATTTATCTATTTTTAGTAACAACCTTAAGCTATCACTAGAAGAAAAAGAATTTTTGAACCTGGGCTACCTGTGAGCAAACTTTCTTCTGCGCTATTTATTTTGTTCTGAGTTCAGAACTGTGATCTTTCCTACTTAGTGTTTGTCCTCTCCTTTGTTTGGGTCAAAGTCTGATACTGTTACTGCAGGAAATAAACTGAAATGAGGCAGGAGAGGAAATAAGTGGTGCTCTTAATAAGGAAGAAAACTTCAATACTTTCTAAAGAGTTGAAGCCAGAAATTCACTGAAAACTTAGGCTAACCCAGACAATACTTGAGTAGGCAGAGCACGTTATTCGTTGAGGAGTATTATTCCTTATTCTCTTATCACAGGGTTCTGTTTTGCATTCATTTATCAGTTCATAATGTGAAAGATTTTTACTGGCCAGTAGGCAAGCTTTTATTACAAACTTCTGCTGTCTGCTGCTAGCCTACTTTAATTGTTTGCCTTTCAGATGTATCTTGTCTCCCTGATACTGTCATGGGTGAAATCCAACAAGTATAAATTGGTCACTGACATTTGTACTGAGGGGTAGGATAGGGAGGAGCTTCTTTGTATTAGTCTTCATTCTCCTTATTTTTGTCGGTGTGGTTTCTTTGAGCTCATTTTTTCCTGTTGTGTCCCTTCTTGAGAAGGGTTAGGGGGAATGGGAGAAGATTTACTCTGTAGTGCTTTTTCCTGAACTTTGTAAATGTTGGCTGTGGCTTTTTTTGTTTGTTTCTACCCCAAACTGTCTAAAAAACCCTGCAGATAGAGGAGATCTTAGTGCATGGCATGATTTGCTCTTACTATGGATTTAAGGTGTCATGGAACTGGCAGACTCAAATCACTGTTACTGAGGAAGCAAGGGTTCCTAGAAAGTCTTTGAGTGATTGAAAGGATGTACTTGGACTAAACTGCTGTGTTCAGAGAAGGAAAGGAAAATGAGGGTGGACTTATGTGACCCAAATTTTCTATTAAAATGGAAAAAGCGGTAAGTCTTGTTTGGTTCAACTGCCAAAGGGTAGTGCCTTCAAAACCCTAGAGGCAGGACAAAGGTAAGCCCATCTCAGTTAAAGTAGTAGCTAGTGTGTAATTCAGTTGAAGCTGAGTTTTTAATTCTGAATTTCTTCTGTATTGATTTCTAGTCATTAAATCTTATGCTACCACAGTGGGAGTGCTGGGCAGTAGATATATTTGCTTCCTTTGTGAACCAGGCACTGTTGTTATTTCTTTTCCGTTTAAAACTAATAGATGTAACATCTTGGAGGCTGGGTTGCTTGATGTGCACAACATAAGCTTTGGTTTTGTCTCTTTGTTATGGGGAGTTGGTTCCCCCTACCCAAACAGCTTTCTGCTACATGCTGCCTAGTTGGTGAGCATCTGGCATTCCTCTTTTTAGTTAGAAGTCCTTAGAATCATTTGTGGGGTTTTTTTTTGTTTTGTTTTGGGGTTTTTTTTCCATTTTTCAGTGTTACAGTACAGAAAAAACCAATTCTTGTTAGGCTTCTGCATGTGCTCAGGCTTTTGCTTCTGGAACCCACTCATAATCCTGACTTTAATTACAGAAAAGGTTCTTGTATAATTACATAAGTATGTTAGTGCTGTTGTATTTCTGCAGTCTTCCGCCTCTGACCATGTGCCTCTCTTCCTCCTCATGCTGATATTTGGCTGTGTTTCATCTTATGGTGAGAGGTAGTTAATGTGATGTGTGTATGTTTGGTATCTATTGCTGAGGTTAATTTTCTTTTAGTTCAGCTTCTTGAATCAGTTTGCAGAGGATATGAGAACAACTACTGATGCAGAAGTTGGAGTAGAAAATACACAGGGCGGGAGGTGAGTTTACAGCAGTTACTGGTTTAGCTTAGCCTATCTGCTTGTAAGACTGTACTCTGAGATATTTTGAAAGAGGTTCTTCTAAGGTGTAGTTATTAACATGGGTTGTTAACATTGATGGTTTGGATACCCGATGAACTGTCTTGTGAGTGCAAGTCCTACATTTACTTGGAAAGCTACTGGTGATGAAGGGAAGACTGAACTGGAAGTCACATAACCGTGACATTTTCATCAGTGTCACCAACCATGTTGCAATCCTAAAGTAAAAGAACATGCAATTAAGTGTTGACATGAAAACCTCTATTATAAATCAAAAAGACCCATCTCTTCCTTTGGATTTTCCCCAAATGCATAGCCTGCTACAGATGTTGATATGATTCCCTTCACAGCAGTGATTCCGGTTTAATTAGAGATCAGCACTTGCTGGCAAGAATATTTTTATTCTATGAGCATGTGAGAGTACAGAAGAAACCAAAACTACATAGCAAAGGTCATGGTAAGGAGTTTGTCAGAAAGTTCTTAAGGGAGTCAAGCTGTTTGTCTGTGCTTTTTGTCACGTTTGCAAATTTCCTTAGGGGATATGAGGACTGCCTCTGCTCATCCACTGTGGTGTTGTCATTGTTCACTGCCTAATGTGAAGCTGGAGAATTTTATCTACTCCCTTCTTCAAGCATGTTTTGGGGATCTGAAAAGGGACTGAAGTATTTAGAGTGAAACATGAGTAATGTCGTCACTGGGAGAGACTGGAGTTGGCAGTTATCAGGCACTGACTGGTTTTGTGTCTGGGAGGTCCTGTAGTTGTTCAAGTTCAGGGGTCTCAAAGTGGTTTTTTTTTTCAGTACAGTGTGAGAGAAATCAAACCTGTCTGAAAATGTGTAAGCCACCTGAATTTCAGAAATGCCTTCTAATGCGCATAATGAAACACGTTTAAGGTGTCTTGGCCGTTTGCTATTATTTTCCACTCCTTCCTCTTCCCTTTCTCAGCCACCAGTTTCTGTAACAAATACTAGGTAGAGTTATGAACACAGAGGTTTTTCTTTTCGTAATCTCTGCTGCTGTTGCCGTCTTGCTGCCAGATACCTTGAAAATTAGCCAGAAACTCAACTGTTTGATGGCTGTACTCACTTGTTGAGACCTGCTTATTTTTACGCATGGAGTTTTTAGATTTTTAGCTTTGAAGATCAGAATTCTGCAAGTTGTTGAAGCCAGAGGTGGTTTCTCTTCACTGTTTCAGGCATCCTTGCTATGTTTTAGAAAGTTTTCTTTATTATACTTCACTTGATAAAAGCATTAAGTACTGCTTTACTTTGATAGCACTACCAATAATAGTTTATATCATGGGCATGACGTGCTGTGGTATGGAATACCCCTTTGGCCAGTTTGGGTCAGGTGTCCTGTCTCTGCTTCCTCCCGGCTTCCCCTCCTCCCTGGCAGAGCATGAGACTGAGAAAAGTCCTTGGTCAGAGTAAACATTACTGAGCAACAACTAAAAACATTGGTATTATCAGCGTTGTTCCCAGACTGAAAGTCAAAAACACAGCACTGCACCACCTACTAAGAAGGAGAGAAATGACTCCTGTAGCTGAACCCAGGACAACCTGTAGCAAAACATTTCTGGGCCCTTGTAGAAGAAGGTGACTGGAAATAGTCAGCATGGCTTTACCAAGGGTCAGTCATGCTTGACGAATCTGACTGCCTTCTGTCAAATGACTAGGTCTTCAGGTAAGAGGAGAGCAGTGGATGTTGCGTTTTTTTCATTTTGACCTTAGCAACGCTTTTTACAGTGTCCCAAAGCATACTCCTATTTACAGTCTCAATGGGACAAAGTTAAAACTGGTTGAAAAATTGTCTCGAAGGGTAGCTGGTAGTTCAATACTCTGCCTGGGGAATAGTTACAACTGGAGCTTCTCAAGGGTCCGTTGTGACTTACTTTTCTTTTTCATGTCTTTATCAGTGATCCAGTGGAATAGGTCAAACGCACCTTCATCAGTTTTGTGGTAGACACAGTACTGGGTGGCTTAAAGGCAGGGCAGCCATCCTGAAGTCTTCAAAGGCTAGAAGAGTGGTCCTGTTCAACAAGGTCAGCCGATGCTAGAAGCATCAGTAACCCTCCTGCAGTACTGCAGACTGGTTGGATAGTAGCTCTATGGATAAGGACCTGGTTCTGGTGAACAGCAGGCTAAATACAAGTCAGCAGTTCACCCTGATAGTGATGAAAAGAGCTTTATTCCCCTTTAGTTGGCATTTGTTCCAGATGTTCCCAGACTGCATCTGTGAGTCCAGGTTTGCTCCTGTTCTTTGTACCTCAAATAAGAACAACACTGATAAACGTAGAGCAAGTCCACCAGAATGGTCGAGGAGCTGGAGTATGTGACCTCTGAGGAGATGCTGAGAGCTTTTTGTGACTCTCTTTACCCTGGAGAAGAGCTGCTTAAGAGAGATGTAATAGCAACCATCTGGTGTATACAAGGGAAACATACCAAGATGGAGCCAGTCTCTTTACCGAGGTGCACAGCAGGAAAACAAAGAGCTAGTGGTTGTAAGTTGAAATGGGTGGATATATGTTGAAAAGTTTTTACAGTAGGGATGACTTAAGAGATTATAGGAAGTAAGACTTCAAGAAGGAAGTCGAACTGGATGACCTCTTAGGTCTCCTCTGCTCTGAATCATTCTATGAAGAATCACTCATGCCAGGGACCTAAGTGGCCAGACTAATCGATACAGTTTGTTTTATTTGAAAACTTGATTCCTTGTGTGTGTCATTTATTTATAGTGCTCCTAAATAAAATAGCTTGAACATCATCAGTTAATCTTTTTGACCAGGTTTATATTAAGCATTAGTTACTTGAAATCTACCTGTTGAGAAAGCATAAGCAAGGTACATTGATTGAATATGTTCATTTCATCTAGGAAAGGAAAAATATTGTTGGTGCTGAAAAAGAAATTTTAGAACTTTAAAGTGATCAGTGTGCCTTGTCTCTCACCTGCCCTCACCATTTTTCCAAACCTTGTAGTAAAACAAAGCAATTTCTAGAGCATTTGTTTTTTGAAGTTACTGGGGGAAGAAAGAGACTGGAAAAGGAAACTGAATCACTATTTCTCTGAGATTGGTTCACTTCTTTCTTTGCCCAGGCCTGTGAAAAGAAGCTGTCATCCCAGATACTGCATGTAGACGTCTCCAAAGTGAAGGTTTAAGGTAGATTAATGCTGCAGAAATTGTATACTGGTATATCTAGGCATAGTGGGTTTAACTACGATAGCTCTTCTCAAGCCTTTGTGAGTAAAGAACTTTGTTTCTTTCTTTGTAACCAAGATTATTTTGGTGAATAGTCAGGTGTGTTTATGCTTTTGATTTTTAAGAAATTTGTAGTGGCTAGTAACACGCTGCTTCATCATGGTTTCTGTGCCTTAGATTACGTTTGAATCTCTTTTTAGCCTTTCTTCTCCTTTGAATCCAGGAACTGGATATATTCTTGTAAATTATCGCATTAGTATGCCAGACTTTTTCATCCTCTCTACACTTAAACATGCATGGATATGCAGAAATATATGCAGCCTCTCTCTGTCATGTGGTTTATGTATTCCTGGGTTGGAAGTGGGTTTGCTTACATGTCATCTTTGATGGTGGTATATATTGACCGTGGGAGTTTTTTGGCATGTAGTGGCCATTGAATGGTGTAGTTCAGATCACTTCATACTTTCATCTCTGACAAGTGAAAGTCATTCACGTGACCTTTTGCGGCATAACTGTAGACAGCTAGGAACTTCTGGACTAATGTGACCATTTCCAGTGGTTCATATATTTTATTAATTCCAGTCTAGAAGTTGCTACTAAGCAGTTCTTGAGCTACTGAATATTGTGTTGAACTAGGAGACAAATTGGTCAATTCTGCCATCTTACTGCTTTCAGACTCACAGGCTCTTCTGCTTTATTCACCCCTAATATACAAGGAAGAGTCTAAAGTCATTCTGTATCAGAAGGATAAAGATCTGGAAGAAGTTTTACTCTTGTACTACGTTCAAGGTAAGACTTTCAAAATTGTCCATGATCAGATGTCAAAAAGCATGAATACGGAGGCTTGCAAAATGGTACTGTTTCTGCATTCTTGGCTTCTTGCATATTACACTATTCCTGCGGAGTATTGTGAATATTTAGTAAGTACTAAATACTCCTGCATAATTCTCTGGAAATAGTAATCAAAGGCATCTATGCTAGCTGTGGCTGGGTTCCTTAACTAAAACAAAGTATGTTGCTACTTGTAACTAATGTTTACTATGCAAAGCTGTCCTTTGGGTAGCATAGGTGTTCCTACTTCTAAAACTGATACACTGAGTTGCATGATATAAAATGTCATGTCTTAATAAATTATCAGTGTCTTAATAACTCTTTCTGGTTTAGACCTCATAGCAGCCTTCCAGTATCTGAAGGGGGCCTACAAGGTTGCTGGGGAGAGACTCTTCATTAGGGACTGTAGTGATAGCACAAGGGGGAATGGGTTCAAACTTAAACAGGAGAAGTTTAGGTTTGATGTAAGGAATAAGTTCTTTACAGTGAGGGTG
Source organism: Nestor notabilis (assembly GCF_000696875.1). Lineage (NCBI taxonomy): Eukaryota > Metazoa > Chordata > Aves > Psittaciformes > Psittacidae > Nestor > Nestor notabilis. The sequence goes on from NW_009931979.1 coordinate 16,234, forward strand.
GTGAGGCACTGGAATGGGCTGTGCAAGGAAGTTGTGAATGCTCCATCCCTGGCGGTGTTAAAGGCCAGGTTGGATGGAGTCTTGGGTGACATGGTTTAGTGGACGGTGTCCCTGCCCATGGCAGGGGATTTGGAAGTAGATGACCTTATGGTCCTAACTATTCTATGATTCTAGGATTTGTAATTTCTCTGGGAATGCAGTCTTATAGCACTCGAGTACATTTTTAGTCAATTTCAAAATATCAGGACATAATCGGGAGTCAGAGTTCGCTGTGCTTTGCAAGGAGTGATAAATGCATTTCTTCCAGTAAAGCCATAGCTTCAAGCACATAAGCGGTTGTCGTTGGTCTGCAAGTTAGAACACTGATCAAGTGGTAGGAGCCATTAGCATCATTTGTCAGAGTGATACTATTGCCTTCAGCTTCCATGCACAGTTTAACTAAATGTCTAATGATGTTTGTTGTGTCATTCCCATAATGCTCCCAGATGGATATTGCAGTGGGGGGAATATTACCAGGAGTAGGAGGATAAAACCTGTAGGAAACCAAGTGGAATTCCCTCTAGTGGGACCAGTGTTGGGGATAATGTTGAATGGGGTAGTTATTCATGAACTTTTCAGGAACTGAAAAAGTGGTAAGAGAGGTATAGAGGGGCACATAGCTATCTCTTGGTGAGACAGTAGTTTGCATAAGAAGGGGAATACAAGGCCATGGTATCCAGCCGTAGAACAGATGGTGGAGACATTCACATGGAGTCGCTTAGAAGGACGTAGGAGATGTTTTGGGGACTGGAAAGTACAAGTAGCACTTCATGTAGGCAGCTGATTGCCTAATGCTAGCTCTTCAATTTTGGGGAGGTGGAAACCTACTGAAATTGACACTCATGCTGAATTCAGCATCTGTTTGAAGGCTCACATCAGCAGTCTTCTATTCATGTACTGATTTCTAATTTGTTGTGACTGTGATTCTGTTTTTTATATAGTAGGTTTTACTGAATTATCTGTGTAATCCCCAAGCTGAATGTCTACTTTTCTTTTTAAACTGCTAAATTCATCAGATTCTTTTAGTTGTTGTTCTGCAAAAGCCTGAATACTTACGAGTATTCCTTTGTGTGGGTTGATCTTACTTTTTTATGGATACCTAGCTTAATCCAGCCAGTTTGTTAAGCCTCAGATGTAAACCTTAACCTGCATGTATTCTATGTAGTTAGGTGTCAAGACTTGATATGTGAGCTTTGGAAGATAGAGATAATTTTAAAATATCTTGACATGTTGCATCTCTAAATGGGATAACGGACTATGGTGTCTGCCCTCTTGCTACAATTAAGTGGGGTTTTATGCATCTTTGCACTGATGTTCCCATCTCCATTCAGTCCAGCAAGGGCATGTCTTGCAGCCAACAGCATACGGGAGCACTAACCTTTGGTGGAGCTAGAGATAGTGTCTTAATCTGTGTTATCCAAATTTGCCTGCAGCTGATGTCTGACCTGATGAGTAGCATAAAATGAATGTTGAATTATTAACATGCTTGCTTCCTGGAATCCTTTTTGCTGTCAACTCTGTGTAGACCTATCATTACTGCATTGACTGTCTGTAATGCCCCTAAGCACCCTCTATAATACTGATTTCTTGAAACTGGCATGGTCTTCTTGCATGTTAGTTTTAATATTCTTATTGACAAAATTGCCCTTTGAATTTTTGCAGGTATAGTTCAACACGTTTGTGATACTTGCATAGTGGCAAAATTAAAACAGTTCTTAGTCAATAGATATATCTGAAATTTCAGCATTGAAATATATATTGCAAATCGAGAGACTTTTAAACTGTATTGACTAAAAGTGAGTCAGTGATTTATTGTGAAACTAAAGTTGTAGTACTAATTGGACAAAACCTTTGAGTATTTAAGCTTGCAAGTTGCTGAATGGCTGCTTCTTGCAAAGTACTCCTCTGTTTAGATGACAAGTGAAGCAGTTCAGATAGCCTCAATGCAGACACCTGAAAAAGATTCCGTGTGTCCAGGCAACGATACTGGAGGCTGCTGCCAGAAAAAAAGGTAATGGAAATTTGCTTCACTCTGCAGATCCTAGAGATAGTAATTTTTGTAGTTAGACTTCAGACTTGTAAAGAAGTTTCTCTAGCCTGATGGAAAAGTAGAGCATGCTATGAAAGTGCAGGGGGGAGTACTGTGTTCTCTGAAGTAGTCTGACAAGCCATCTGTGATCAGAAACCTAACTTTATGTACCACACTGTGTTGTGAACAGTATGTATCGTGTGATTACAGGTGTATAGATACAGTACAGGAGAATACCTTTATGTATCATGTAGGATCAGCTGCTTCTCTGAAGCATTTGTTTATAGCTGCTTAAAGTATACTTTTCTTGAAATGAACCAAAACCTAAATCAACTGGTTTGATTTAGGAAGGTGATCAATCTGTGTTAGCAATAAAGGAGTGACTTTCTGAGCAAATAGACCCTCTTAGAAATTTTAAGATGTCTTTGCATTTCTATGTGGTGAGTCTTTTCATTTACGCTAAGGCAGTACTGTTACTTCAGTAACTTTACTAGTAGCTAGAAAAAACTTCTTAACATGGAAGAGACTAAGAAAAATGTTCTAAAGCTGTAATTTGGGGTATAAAAATAACTATGTATTTTAACAATTCCTATTTGGAGCCTTCAGTTCCCATATTATTTAAACTAGTTCTTTTGGAAGATTGTGTGTGTAGGCTGTTAGTTGACATAACAGATGCTTGAATTATCTCTTTCCAAGATGCGTGTTTTGCAGTAAACATTAAAATGCCTATAGCATAGTAAGTGTTAATATTTGGCAGCTTGTAGTACTGGTGTTACTATGCTACTGATTTAAATGTGCTGATGGTTTTATTATGGTGTTGGTTGACCTTTTTTTGCATTTAATTTAACTCTTTGTATATGAACCTAGCAAGTGGTAACATGGCTAAAAAAAGCCACAAATAGCTCCAAGTGGTTAAATAGTGTGGCAGAGAATTTGTGCTTCTGGTAACTGTCTGCACATTGTCAGTGTCCAAATTTTTTTTAATCTGCTGTGATGGCTCAGGTTTATTTCATTTATATCTGAAGGCTTACCCTTAGAAAGTGGGGGAAGAATAAGACTTGGAGAGATGCAAAGTCCTTCACCTAGTTGTCTGTATCACATAAAGAAATAAAAAACCATTCTTGCTATCCATGATAAATTTGATACAACTTGATTTGTCATTGTCAAACATATCAACATTAGGGAATTCTTCCTGTATTTTCTGAACCTGGTGCTAACTGAACTACTGTGATTTTGATCTTTTTGCTTATTTTTCACTACACTTTGCAGAGTTTAAATTCCTTCTAAATTTTGGATATACTTGTGGTCCCACTTAGGGTTGTGTGTTTTTATTCATGTAAGATGGGGAAAAATGTGATTAGCTGGCATGTATGTATTGTAATGGCTTCATTCCCCTGACAGATAAAATGTGATGCTGTTGTGCCTTCGAGAATACATTTTGGGATGTTTGCTCTAGATACAAGATAGGTACAGAAAGACATGTTGTAGAAACCATGTTTAAGCTTTTTTCTGTCAGGAGAAGCACAAATGTAAGATGTGATATTGAGGATAAAAAAAAAAAATCCTTATTGGCTTTGATGGTAGTAGCAAGACTTGATCTAAAAGCTGACTTGTTCTAAATGCATTGTGAGCCACTAGATGCTAGGATGAGATTCTCTACCCGTATAAAAAATTAACTTTTGGGAACTCCAGCTCTTAGCTGGCTTACAAATCACTGAACACTGTTTAGAGAAGAGTTATCAAGATAGCCTTCACAGAGAATCTGTTCTTCACGTGTGTATTTCCTGTGAAAGACTCAGTGATAGTAATCCTTTGAAAGCTGTCAGACTTCCTGACTATATCCTATAGCTAGACCATCTTAAAATTTTGGAGAAAATTGATGGTAGACAATTATATCAGGTTTCTTACCTCTTTATCCTATAATGTTTTGAAGTCTGTAACAGTGGAGTTTCTTTATTATTCAAATGCACATACTTGCTACAAAACCAGATCTGAAGTCTGTTGCTTTTTCTGATTTTCCTAAGAACTGGTTCTGTAGGAGTTCTTTATGGTTTTACACTTAAGATGTTTTCTTGAAAGCTTTAGCTAGAAAGGTCAAGCCCTTTCTTCTGCATAATCAACAGAGAAAGTTTTTATTTGCAAGATGACTGCTGAATTTGAATAATACCATAGTTTGGTAACACCTTGCTCTTCTCCTGAGGAAAGGGATGACAAACTCTGGATGCTTTTTAGTACTGCCATAATAGAGTGGATGAGACACCTCACTTCTGTGAGGGACGTGCCATTTAGGCCCAGAGGACTTCTGAATAGATGTGCCCTCTAATGCTATCAGATGCCACATGTGGTGGATTCTTTCTCAGAACATTTAACCAGTACTCAGGCTGTGGTTTCTGATTAAGCAGATGGCTATTTAGAAAATATAAGTAATGCACCTGGAGTGACTATTTTCTTAATTATTTGAAGGCCAGATGTTCACAAAGGCAACAAGTGGACAGATGGTTTCAAGCTGACTTATTAGCTATTGCTATCTAGGTATTCTAGCTAGTAAGATGGTAATAAATTTACCTCATGGGGAAACACCATAGGAATGTGCTCAAAAGATAGGCACTTCAGTACGCTCTTGTATGTCTGAGCTGGAATCCCAAATCCCCATCAAGAAGATGGATGTTTGCGTTAAGAAAAAAAGAAACACAAACCCAAGCAGAGTATGAATGCATCTTCCTCAGTCTATAACTTCTGGATTGCCATGGAAGGTGTAATGCATGTCTAGAACTTCACTTATAGCTATAATGTAAAAATATAATAATACAATAATATAAGGTATAGAGTAATATGTATAATAAAAGCTAGTTAGACATTTTGTAGGCTCTTCTCTAGAAAGTCTTAGCAGCCCCAATAAACATCTTTGTTCAAAGTAGAAGTCCTCTGCTTACAGTCCTTCTTTGTGGTTTTAATTGAGATTTTTCTGCAGAACACTGACGTAAGTGAAGCATGTTTTAACTCTTGAAGATAGTCTCCTCTCCTTAGTTCAGCTAAAGGTAGGTAACTGAAAATGTGAGGTTTGTTCTTGGATATTTTTACTGAAGCATGTTAGATGGCCTTTCTCTTCAGTGCTCCTGAAACTGGATGTTTGAAAAGCTGTCCACCATAACTGATGGAGAGAAGAATCTATTTTTCTGTGCTTGGGTTATGTTAAGCATTACTCTGATCTGAAGAGAACAGAGGAGTAAGTGCTTGCCATTGATCTCCCAGTAGGCAAATGTATATTGCATGCATGCGTTATGAATTCGAGTAAGGCTGGCTTTTGGTATTCCTTCATCTTCTGCTCATATAATTCAACAGAGTTTGAGTTTACTCATCAGCTAGATGAGCAGTCTCTGCTTCAGGCATTCACTTGTACCAGCATAACTATGTCTGTTGCTCAGCCACATAGCATGGAAACAGGAACAAGCTGCTGAGAACAAATATTGCTTAAGCTATCACTGTTGCCAAGACATCTGCATAGCCATAATGTGAATTTACTGTTCTAAAGCTTACCTAAAAGAGAATTACAGAGAGTTTAGGAATTAGAGGTGCCTTACAAATATGTATTAAAGATAGGTCTGCAGGAAAAAAGTTCAGAATAGCTTTCATAAGATGTATCAAAAGTTAGCTTTCCAATGCTGTAGTTTAAGCCTACCATTTGTGAGGTGATACTTAAAAGTACGGACCTAATTAGAATGCTAAGCCCATAGTATTATCAAGCTTTTAGACAAGTGTGAAATACTAGTCTAATAGTATGTTTCTGTTGGAAATTCAATCTCGAATAGTTCAAATGACTAACTGGCAATAAAAGTTGGAACTGCAGACTCGAAACTGCTGAAACTAGAACCCCAAGTACATTTATTTCAAGCCATTTAGCTTTTTAGAAAGCTCTGGGTGTTACTTCTGAAATGCAGTGGTAGGATACCATTGCACTTCTTCAAAAAGGATAAAACACTTCAAAATTACAGTGTTTTTAATTTAACTTTTGCTTATTCTCCTTTCTTTAACTGTTGTAATAATGAACATTTTAATGCAGCTTCCATATTTGAAGGGGAGGGGTGGGATGGGACAGTGTAAAAAACCCACAGACACAAAAACACAAACCAAGGCTTTGCCCAGTCTTGGCTGATTCACAGTGTTTTTGTGTAGAACCAAGTACCACTTAGCAGATGCAGAGAGATTCATTATCCTTTTATTACAAAGGATGAACAGCTTTCTCTTCAGGGAGAAAGTTGCGCATTGTCCTAAGTAATTACACAGAAATTAACTCCTGTTTTAGTTCGAGCTTTGACATATATGTAGACTAAGGGAGAACTACTGCATGAACTTGAAGCACAACTGGTGCACTCCCTTGGTGTGTGCTCTGACATTCCCGGAAAAAATCAGGTAACCTAATCAATGCCTCTTTGAGGAGAGGGATGTTATCTTACGTTTACTGTATGCTGGGAACATGCAATTGGGAGATGCAATATATAGCTAACCTGTGGTAAGCTTACAGTGGTGCTCTTTTCCTTCTCCTTCCTAGTATCTTTTACTTCTGCAAAATCTTTTCCTATATTCTGCGTGAATCAGTTTATGATGCTGGGGGACGATATTGGCAGTGGTGGTATTGTGATGACATGAGGTCAGTTATGACACATTAGATTATAGCTCTTTCTGTTGATATTCAGGGAATGGGTTGGTTGGTTTGTTTACTTGTTTTAAAGTGGCAATGATTTGGTTATCTGTAGAAGGCCAGAGTCGTAGCTGGCTGTAGAGAAGAATAAAGCCAGTTTTTCTGGTGTTTCTCTGACCAGAGCCTGGAAACTTCCAAAGGACTAGATGTTGTAGTGAGTTTTGTTTGGTTTAAGCATTAGGATTCAGCTTAACGATCATTAGTGCTTTGCTACTAGGGTTATTAAGTATTTTATCATCAGGAAGACCAACATCTGATGCCTGCCCTTATGTAAAATAACATGTTCTTTGGATTTCTCTAGATTGTGTAATTTTTTTTTAATTTGCTTACTTTTGAATATTGGGTTTAGTTCTTCAGCAGTGATTTACTTATGGCGGCTGCATAGTCTTTACCTTCTGAAGAAAATACTGTAAACATGGTGAAATTAAAATTCTCTATTAGCCAAGGAATATTTAAGTTGTGCTTAATTAAAAACTATTCTACTGTAGGGTATGTGTTTTTTAGTAGCAAAAGATGTAGTGGTTTACTGAACTAAGTCCTACTCAGATATTAAACATTTACATACTCAAAAGATCTAAAGAGCCCAAATAAAATACGTAATACATCTTGTTATTTTGTTAAGCCTCTAATAGGAAGCATTCAGCTTTGTTCTTGGGATGTAATGATAAGCAATCTGGATAAGACCATTTCATTGGTGTATGTGAGCATTTTCTGTACGCAAATTATTGGGGGCTGGGTACAATAGCTTGTTATCCCAAAGCTGTATCAAGAATCTAAGTGTCTTTTAATATGGAAAAAGAATCGTGCAGCTTATTTGAAGAAGTAGGAGTCACTACTGCATAGAAGTAGGTAAGGAGTAGTGTCCCCTCTTCATGCAATGTTCAGTCATGGAGTATGTATCTTAAGATGTTACTGTGTTTTAGGACACTGAATACATTATTTCTCACTTCTGATATCTAAAGTAGATAGAATTTGTGTAAATAGGAGCATATTCTGGGTAACATGTTGTTAAACCAGAATATGTGTGAATCTGCCCTCTCGTAAGCTACCTGTCTAAGTTAAAAATCATCTGTGTCAAATGAATGCTCTCACATCCTCTGCAGAGTAAGAGAATTTGGGAGAGGTCAAGTCTCTTGCTTCTGGGAAGCATAATACTTCCGGCCTGCTTTTGTTCATCAGCCGCTTCTAAAGGCTACTGGAGTAGTGTCAGAACTGAGGCTCTTGAGCACTTCATCCTGCAAGCACCCTGTACCCTCCTAATTACTGAAACATTTTACCTTTTGGCGGAGGGCTTTTGCTGTGTAGTCCAATACAGTGATTTAAGGTACTTGCTGTCTAGTTCTTTCAAAATACTTTTTCAGAGTTCATTAATGATTCAGTGCTAGTTAAGGTGTAATTTCACAGTGCTCTGGGCAAATCTGAATCAGCAGCAGCTGCTGGTTCTACATGTCTGTCATTGGCACTTGTCTGATCCTGTGTTTCCTGAGCTGGTTCAGGGAGCTCAAGTGACAGAAATTAATTTACCTTTTCTGGCTTAGTTTGATTCCTTGAATTGTCCATCCTGTTGTGGTGCCTAAGAAGATAGAATGTTGGGGAAAATACAGCATTACAGACATAAAACTTACTAAACTTCTGTAATTCTTCAAACAGCAACAAAGTATTCCTCTTGAGGAATTTCTTGGTTATGACATGTTTTGGTAACTGAAAATGGCAAATGTTCTCATAGCTCCTTTCTTCGATCACCAGGGTTAAGTCAAGGTCTGTAGTATGTCTCCCTTCATCACTCATTCAGTTCATCAAAGTCCTGTAATCAGTTGAAAATCATCAGTGTTACAGTAAGGCTTCTATTTTCCTCATGCCCCAGACAAAGCTGGCTGTTATGCAGAATTCTTCTTGAGATAGTTCCTTTTACCAGTGTACTGTCATGGTAACTTGTGTAAGATGCAGCAGTTGAAGATTAAATATGTAGTCCCTAATCCATGGAGGAATTTGGACATTTGAATCCCATTCAAAATAATGGGTAGGTGCTTAGGTGCTTTTGTAGGTACACACATCTAAATTGTCAGTTACCTGCTGCCTTTGGATTTTAAGCTGAATTTATGACTAATTTTATAAAAGCTTCCTTGAAAGAAAAAATGATTGTTATTTCAGAGGAGCTGACATAACTTTTGCAACTGAAGCTTATTGCTTTTGTTTTAAACTCTTGTGCATTTTCATCTAAGAAAGCAGAATGAAGAGCTTACAAATTATACATGCTGCATTTGGTAGGTCTAAGTCTTGTCAAGTACCTGAGGAATACTCTGTCATTGGAGCAGGTGAATAAAATTAGGCAAATAGCATGAGCAGGCATGCGAAAGCTATTCCTTCTGATACCGAATTGAAGGACTTGAATACTAGGGAATAGGCTAGATGACTTTTTAAGTGCTAGTGTGTGCTGGTGAAGGCAATAGGGAAAAAATAAATCTGAATCTTTGGTAGCATGAATCTTTAATATGATGTTTAGAGAGTGTACTGAAAGGTCTTTTGACATCCAGGCGTGGCTTTAGTTCAAGCACTTCTATTTAGGAAAAAGGTGTATTCATGAAAAAATTCATGTACAAATCTGTTATAAACCATCTGGAGTAGCTAACTACTTTCTTTGTTTCTTTCTAGGAAATACCAAAATAAAGCAAATGTTGTGTCCTGTATGGTTATCTCAAGGTTTTGCAAGTCATTCTGTTATGTGCTTCTTGGCAGCAGGAAAGA
>NW_009931979.1:25776-30217 GCF_000696875.1 Nestor notabilis
TTTAAGCGCTGAACTAGAACCTTGACAAGGTTGCAATTACAGGTAAGAACAAATTCTGCCATCTGGAAATTTATGGGAAGGTATACTTGCTTTTTCTGTAACTGTGTTTTAATTTGCAGTTTGTAATTGACCAAGAATTTAACAGAAATTTCAGAATAGATTGGATAAAAGGATGTGGTCTTCTTTAAAAGCACTTGAGTTTTGCTTAATCTTATTTTTAATAGGGAAGAATTTTAACTCAAAGTATAACTTTGCTCTAGTACAAAGCTCCTTCAGTAATTGGAAAGACATGTAATTTTTCAACACTTAATTATATGCTGACCCAGAGTTAAAGCAAGGTATATTCTTACACAAAGGACTGTACAGTGTCAGTCAGTAAAAGTCATGAAGTGTTTTGCCGCTGTGTGTTTAGATCAGCTTACTGTCTCCATGTGGCTTTTACCTCTCAAGGTATGTATTTCCTTAAATGCACTAATATCAGTAGTACTGCTTAAGTTACCTTTTTAAACCTGCTGTAGAAAATCTCTAAATTCTTGTTACAAATTCACTGTATCGCCTTTCGGGGTGATCACCTTTTCAGGGGTAAAGGTTGATGTTATCCTCCAGGTCAGTGAAAATGTTTTGGCTGCTAGTTTTCTATCATAACTTTATCTGACAAAGATGGGGAGAACTCTTCTCCCACTGCTTGGTCACTCTGTTCTAAACTCACATGTGGGGAACTAAAAGTCAATGTTGTTTGACTTTTTTTTTTTTTTTTTTTTGAGAAAAGTGCTACAAACCTATATTAAGAGGGGAAAAAACCCCAACACACCACCTCAAATACCTGTCATAGAGATTGGATGTTTTGATTTGTATATTTCTGAATAACTTATGTCTGCTTTTAAACAGGGATTATGTGTTTTGAAGACTGTCCATGAAATAGCTTTATTGCATATGCTGAATCTGCAGAATTATGATCAAGTTAAGGCCTTTCAGTCTTGATTTCACGTTTTGGTGTCTTTGTCAAGAAAAGTTGCTTGCCTTAGGCTGCACTTGTCATTAGTGGTAGGACAGGAGTCTGGACTGTTGATATAAAGCAGGCTAATGTGTCTTACTCTGAAGTTGGATGATGCATAGGTCGGTGACAGGGCAGTCAGACAGGGCTGAGGAGATGACATTGTTTCGGTGCTGCAGTGAAAGAAGGGTTCAAATGTGGTTTGGGGTTTTTTTGTTTGGTTGGTTTTTTTGTTGGTGCTTGTGGTTTTGGTGGTGGGGGGGTTGTTACTGTTTTGATTGAATGCTTGTACTTAATTTGCAGTGATGTAACAGCTTGGAAAAAGGCGCAACTCTTGTACTGTCATAGACTGTAATTTATCTTGGAATGAACCTCTAGCGCTCATCTAGCCTAACCCTGTGTCTGACTTCCTCAGATTTTTGTGTAAATCAACAAGTCATTGCTCAATTATGTAAATAAATGGTTTGGTGTTTTACTGTGGTTCTGTAGACCTGCTTATTCTGGTGTTTCAGACCTGTTTAGGAACAATTTATTGATGATATGAATTGATGAATCATTGCTACCCTATTCTCACAAAAATGTGTCTGAAGCTTTTAGTAAACAAACATTGGAAAAGGTGTCTTAAATGCTTAAATCTAGAATAAGAGATGACTCATTTTTAGTGACATACTGCTTCATGCTAATAAATCTTCAATTTTAATACCAGTAGTATATTGGCTAAACATTGGTTCTCTTTCTTCCAAGTTTTATGTGCTATTTGCTTAAAAAAACTGGCTGGTGGTCATTAGGTTAATGATTGAAAAGGAGCAAACTAAATTTAAACTCAAAATAGTTGGTCTCCTATTTAATTTAGAGAACCAAAAAAAATTATTCAAATAATTCTGCATGGAAATAACTATAAACTTTATTAGGGAACAATCACTTTTATACTAGGCCAATGCTTTGTAGTATTCAGGTGCCACATGTGCATCTGTTTTGAATAGCCTAGTGAAGAAGTAAGAACATGCTTATTGGCTGTAGGAAGTATGAGTGGATACAGGGAAACAAAAGGAATTTCAGTTAATATCATGGGATGTAAACCTTGTCATAGTATGGTCAGTAGGGACAAACAAGAATACAATGTGATATTCTGGGTGCTACACTGAGTTACAGAGTTTGAGTTTAAGGATATGATGTTAAGGATACGAGGTTAATAAGCCTGAATAGGTAGTGTCTGATTTAACCAAGTAAGCCCATTTCACTTGGGTGCTAGTCAACCAAGCTCCTACTTCCAGGAAAATGGTACAAGAGCATGAATACTGGCTTATGCAGAGCTATCTTGGCTCTTAAAGACTTTAGCCTTCATTCTGTGCCCATGGAGGTGCTAGAAGCAATAGTCTGTTTGCTTTGCAGTCTTTGGGCCCAGTGTTGTTGCACTTGATGAACCACCCTGGGTATTTCTGTATCTTACATATCACTTTTTGTACAATTACTCTGTAACTCAGATAAACCGTTTGCAGATAACAAAGAGCTTTGAATTTCCCAGGCTTCATAAGAAATTGAGGAAATCTTGGTAAAGAAAATCTGAAGTTGTTACCTGGAAAACTAAGATGAGTGACATTAAGATATTGATTACAGTAGAGTCTGCCTTACTGAGAATGACACTGCATTCCTCTTCAGTTAAGTCCTTAGCTGTGGTACCAGTTGAATTAAGAGCTGCTTACTATCAGAAGTCACACTGGCAAGCACACAGTTACATGTAGCTAACCAGGAAGAGCACTGCATTTTTTTAAGCCAGAGAACTATGTGAAGTTGACTTCTGCAACTTATGTAAAGGCGAAGCTGCGTGATAAAGGCATGGTGACTGTAAAAAATGCATCAGCCTGAGCACTGATGGCTTTGTACTATATGCTGTGATTGCAAAACTAGATTCAGAGTCCACTTTAAAGTTTTTTGTGAAGTTCGTCTTGAGTATCTGAAGTATGATCTCTAACTTTGTACCTACCAGACTGCATTCCAAAAAAATAAGAAGGCTCAGCAGAGAAGTGTGCAACTCATCCATGGGGTGGTTGCCTCTTCAAGTTGCTCTTGAAGATCTGCAGCCTAGCTTCATCCATGTTTAAATAAGATTCAAGAAAGCAGAATATAAAATGAACCTCTGAAAACACCACCAATGTGTGTGTTGTTCTGGTGTTAAAAACAGCTAAAAAGGTTATAGCTCCTAACCTAGCTTCTGGTGCTCCTTTCTATTTTTTTCCCCGTGCTAGTTTCAAAATACCAAAGCTAACTTGGTACCCCTTCAGTGAAACAGTATAAAGAGTAAGGGCAAAAACATCTCAGCCAGCAGTTCCGAAAGAAGAGGAATTGCTTGCTCAGTATAGTGGTGGGTAGCTGAGGCAGAGCAGAAGCGATGATGTTTTCAGGTATCGCTGCTGACATTGAAAATGGATGTGAATCCAGTGTTAAGTTACGCCTGTGGTTGTTTTGTACCTCTAGATGAGTCTAAAGTAGCTGAAGCACATTCTCAAATCTTTTTCACCATTTTAACTTGCTGGTTTAAAAGTAGTTGGGGGGGGGAGGGAGGGGGGAATGTTTTGTATTTTGTTTTTGATTCTTTTCCCCCAGCTGTTCTAAGAATAGAGATGCAGAAATAAATTTCAAGGTTACAGCTGTAGCTCCTGGCATCTAGTCTACCTAGTGATGGGGATAACCTGTAAATTTTTGTTTAATTCCTGGTTTAAAAGCCTATTGGGCTTTTTTCATGTCATCCTGGCAGGAAAAGTTTTTGATAGTAGGCTCTATATTAAAGGTTTATATTGTTATTTAGTTTCTTTGTGTCAGTATCTTTGGTCAGCTGAGATCTCTCCTAATAGTAACTCCCATGGCCACAGATTATTTACAAACAAACCAACCCTTCAAAACAAATAAAACCCCATAGGGAGTGGACGTGAATAGTAATTACTGTCCTTTTTATGTAGTTCATTTTTAAGTGAAAGTATTATTCACATCTCATTCTTAGAATCTGTTAACTGCTGTTTGACTCTGCCAGTGCTTGTGGCTACATAGTTAAGAGTAGCTGTTAACAGCCAAGATTCAAATAGAGATTGTGCTCAAAAATTCAGTAACAGCCTAATGTAAATTTATGTAGTGCCAGCATTTTTAGGGTCAGTAAATCAAAAGTGATCCCAAGTTTTCTGAGATCAATAGTGAAGATATTTAAAGCTGGTTTCACTCATCAAATGAACTTATATTTAGTCTATATATATAGTATTAATAGTGGAATGTAAGTATGGTGATAGTAGAATGACAGTATATTGTAAATAAAAGATCAGTAAAAAAATTACTTACATTATGTCACTATTTCTTGTGTAAATTGAAGGGTATAGGGAATCATTAGGAATGACAAACATCTACAGTGTTTATAGATGCATTTAATGTGTAGAGAGTGTGTATGCATATATATATATA
>NW_009931980.1:0-26219 GCF_000696875.1 Nestor notabilis
TTGGTGTCTCTCCAATTCGGAGACAAGGATGTCGTGCAGTACAGTGTCAAATGCTTTGCACAAGTCCAGGTAGATGATGTCAACTGCTCTGCCGCTGTCCATCAGTTCTGCAGTCCCATCATAGGTGGCCACCAAATTGGTCAGGCGGGATTTCCCCTTAGTGAAACCATGTTGGCTGTCACCAGCCACTTCATTGTTTTTCATGTGCTTCCACATTCTTTCCTGGAGAATCTGCTCCAAGATTTTGCCTAGCACAGAGGTGAGACTGACTGGTCTGTAGTTTCCTGGGTCTTCCACTTTCCCCTTTTTGAAAATGGGGCTTACGTTTCCCTTCTTCCAGTCATCAGGAACTTCACCTGACTGCCATGATTTTTCAATTACGATGGACAAAGATGGGATCCCTTCTTTTGACAGCTGTTAAATGAGCTGTGTTGTCATACTGCTAGCTGATGCTTTCCCACAGAAGTTTTTGAAGGGAAAATACCTCTTCTACTTTTGAGGACAAGTACATCTGTGGAGTAATAGGGGAAATTGGAGATCATCCCCCAAATCCTCAATTATGTTACAATAGTAAAGAAATTTTAGGGTAAAATGCAGCTGCTACTTTTGGGATGGAATGTGGTTAGCATGCACTGAACCTATCCTACGACAGTTCCCCATGCACCCCTGTGACCTTAGCTTATGCCAAGATAAACTGAAAGGAGAGTGAAGACACCATGGTGAGGCTCTGTTATACTCCTCCCAGGTGTGGGGACACGAAGAGGCAATGTACTGATAAACCATCTAGCAACTGACAAGGATTGTGAAGTGAGAGTGTCACACCAAAATAGGTATGATGAGCCACTCAAGCTCCGTAGGTGTTTAGTTAAAGCTCCATAGGCATATATTTAAACTTCACAATCACATTTTGTTAAAATTCCGTAGCTATTTAGTTAAGAAATTGAAACTTCTGTTACTGTGGAAGAGCCTGAACAGATACAAGGGACTCTTACAGGGTCAGGAGACCTGAGAAACAGCAGTGGTTTATGGCGAGAACTGATAGCTGGAGTAGGCAGACTGAGAAAAACAAGACTGAGGGAAAACAGGATTGAGGAAAAGAAGACTGAGATAAACAAGACTAACAAACCTGTCATCAAGAAAGACTATTCTTGAAGACTGCTACATTCTGACACCTTGACAATTGTCAAAATAGGTTATTCATGGGTGAAAAAACCACAATTGGGTATCCTTTGGTGAACTATCCTCATTATAATCTAATTTTAATACTAAAAATCACACCCACGGGTCAAAAGACCTTTGCCTGAGTCAGGAGACCCTGCCTGAGCACATGTAGTTAAGCATTTAATTATACGATCCTTATGCAGGTTAGTTGACCAGTTGGTAAAAGATGGGAGAGTTATGGGGAGTTGTTATTCCAACTAGATCCTATAAATCTGTGAAATTGGAGGGGGGGGGGAATGAGAGGGAAGACTCCATCACCACTGCTGGGATCATTGCCAGGCTGAACCTGTCTTTTCTCCCCCATGGGGACACCTATTGGTTGGTCTGTGCTCATTTCATGATTGATTTTTAGCTGGCTTTATGAATTATTTTCACACTTGTTCTCAAAGTATTTTACACTGTCACTGGCAATCTTCAAACCTTAAAGCCATCAGAAAATTATATAATAAAAACTCTTAGTTAAGATCTATTTTCTGTGAGTCTCTGGAGACTTAAATTGACTTACAGTTGGATTAAAAACTTAGAAAACGTTAACTTGGTGGGTGAACCTGCTCCCATGTAACCTGAATAGGATGGTGGAATCACCCTCTGAATGTGTGGTGTCCTGGGGAGCGCCTGCAGAGGCCTCTGACAGAGTAATGGGGTTCAGGGATCTCTTTCCTGGGGTGATAACAAACCTGTCACGCTTACAGGTGAAGAGGTGAAATCTTCCCCCTTAACTGGAAGGAGTGTGTGTGTGTGTGTAAACCCCTTACTGGGGTAAAGACCCCCTTAAAGTGACAACATCCCAAGCCTGTTACTACAGGAAAATGTTCAGAGGTTGTATGTGCCAAGAACAGAATTAAATGCCCCCTTTTTGTTGTTGTTACAGCTTGGTAAAAGAGAATGCATACTGAAAGGACAAAACAATAATCTGTGCAAGGAGCTGGCATCTTCCTTCCGTAGAAGCAGGTGTGAAAAGTAGCATGGAAACTGCAGGGTATGATCAGAGAGTTGCAGCAGATGGGATGTTGTGCTGGCTGTCAGCTCAGGAGCATAAAAAGAAAACTGAAAACCGGACAGGTAGGATAAAATCGTAGATAATTTTGCACACTGAAGCAACTCTTTCATAGCTTGGGCATTTAAGGTAATGTCAGGTGCTGCTATGAAATAACTTCTTGGGCTGATGCAGTATGGAACTGCTTGGAGTTCAGTGGAGAGACTTGTTACAGATTAAACTACAGCATACACAGTAATACACTTACAGTTGTGACAAAACTCAAATTTACTTACAGTCGTGACAAAACTCAAATTTACTTAACCTGCCTTAAGTTGTGAGTCAGTAGCTATGGCTGGCTGGCTAATAATGCTGAGTGTTAAATCCTTTTAAGTAACATGCTGGTGTTTGAAGGGGCAGTCCCCATTCTTCCAAAGCAAGAGAAGGAATGTGGTGATTTAAGTGGAAGATACACAGTAAAACTCAGATATGACTGCCTTGGAGCTTTTTGCAGCTGGAGAGCCAGTAAGCCCTTGACTAAAGTTTGTTTCTGTGAGTTATTTTTTTTCTTCTGCAGAAGAAAGTAATAGGATATTTTTAGTAATACCATTTAGTATTTGGTTCTTGGGTTGGGTTTGTTTGGGTGTTTTGTTCTCTTTGTTTGGTGTTTTTTATATTAACTGTAGTTCTAGACTAAAACCTTAATGAGTTCCTTCAGCTTGTAAAAGATACAGTTCAGAAGGCTGATAAGTCAAACCTAATACTAATGGCAAGATTGTATGTGTAAGTACAGTCAGGTTTCAAAGTTAACTGCTGACTGGCTTTGAGGAAATCTTAGTGATAAACCGTCTGCAAGACAAGGCAGTTTTCCTCGCATGGGTGTTTGAGGGGACTGATGGGAAGGCTGCAAGCCTGGCTGGGCATTAGCGCTTTTGAGGAACTAGCTGCACACGCATGTCTGGAATCTCTCATGCTGTTAAAGGATTATGCCCTTCAAGTGAGAAGCTGGCATGGGAACCGGTCTGCAGCATCAGAAACACTCTTTGCAGTGTATTTTAAAAAAGAAATATGGTCCAATTTCAAGTTTTCCATTCCTTTAATTGAAACTGTAACAAAAACTCATTGGTGGTGTTAATCTAATGTTTGACTCTAGATAAGATGTGGGGAGGAGGGTGGAGAGGGAAGGAGCTGGCTGACAGAGTTTTGAAAGAAACCTTGCACAGAACCTTGCCCTGCCCCTATTTGAAGCTGTTCAGAATTAGAGCAGTGAGGAAAGGTTCAGTGTTCGAAGTTCTCCAATACTGGAATGTATCTATAAATCAGTTTATGAAATGTTTGAATAGTTGACGAGTGCATGCGGGCAGTCATTCTGCAATAGTAAAGAAGTGTGAGTACTCTTAATTTATATTTGTTCCTCAAGTACTCAAAAGTAATGATGTGTTGAGGAACTCTACTTTTCAAGCTTTTCAGACTTATGTGAAAGTATATCATTTCCTCGGAAAGATAGTGGGTTTGGAATTGTGTAAAGGGTATCTGGAAATACTTCTCGGGTTTGTTTTTAATTTCAGGGATTTGGTGTAAGGTGGTCTTGATGAATGTTCACTCAGGTGTCTGGCAGATGTTGGTAGTCTTAATCCTGGTGGGTTTTTTTTGTCTAAAGATTAGAAAAAAAAATGGTAATTTACCACTTCACAAAGTGGGTGTTTATATGAGGTGTGTTTTCACTGCTGGTAATCTTAAGGCTTTATTGGCTGTTCTCCTGAACAACAGTGACTACTGACACTCGGTTGTTCCTTAGGTGACAGGATGTAATCAGTCTTTTTCCCTAAAAGGAATATTATTTCTCATTATTCAAGATGAATCTGTTTTACATGTGAACTTTCTCTTTTTACAGTGCTGTAGGTAAAACATGCCTACTCATCAGTTACACAACCAATGCATTTCCTGGAGAATATATACCCACTGTGTAAGTACTTACAAAATCCTAAGAACTCATTTATGTCACATTCTCCATGCGTACTGCCAGTCCAGCTTCCTTGTTTGAATTGGCTGCAAACACTCCTCAGTTTCATCTTAAATGTTTAACTGAGCATCTAGGTGTGTGCTGTCAGGAGCACCTTTGAGCTTTTACTGCTTAGCACAGTCATACCAGGGCTGCTTCATGTCCGGTCAGTTTTGCCTCCATCTGCCCTCTAGCCCTGGCGTATTAGGGACTAACATTTTATCAGATGCTGTTCTCTTTTAAACTAATGTATTATTTCTGTCTTTAATATCATTCATAATAAGCAGTCCCAAGGCTGTGCAGCTTGTAAAACATTGTATCCTAGTCAGAAGCAGTTGGTTTACATGACTCATTTTTTTTCCATTTGTTCCTTCTGTGCTATTGCCAGTCTTGTGCTGAGCCAGCCACAGCTCTAGAGTTCCGCAGGCAAGATTGTGGGGACTCATTTATTTTGGTGCTTCCCATTTTCTTGCAAGTAAGGATTTGTCAGTATCAGTATTAGTGCAGTTCTGTTTTTGAGGGTCTGTGTGTGGGAGGCATTTTATACTCGAGCAGCTTCTTTGCCCTTTTCAGATGTCTCTCTGTTTATCTGGCTATATTGCTCTCTGTGAGTATGGATGAGTTTTTCAGATGACAGAATACATTCTAATGAGATTTACAGATGGTTTTCATTACCCTTCCAAGGCATTGTTGTCTTGATTACTCCCATTTCCGGTTTTTTTTTTTGTCAGATTAATTCAGATTTTTGCATTACAATATGCTTGTGTTCCCAGTGAGCTTAGTTAAGCCTCAACAAGTCATTAAGACCTTTGTGCTCACAGTGGTAATGAGATAAAAATGGTGCCTCTACTGGCCCCTGGTTATTAACTTTGGTATTTCATTGGAGAGGGTTTTGGTTAGCAGCATTACCAAGAGTTTTGTTGTGCTTTTTCATTTCTTACCCACTGTTGTTAGGAAGGATTCCTTGGTTGTTGCGCATGTATCTTCTATCTCTTACAAAATGAGATGGATTGACTTGCTGACTGTCCCACGAAGACTGGAAAGTACTTGCTGAGTATATCATCTGCTTTCCTGCAGTTACTGAGATTAACACTTCCTTTGGAAGACGAGTGAAAAAGATGACTTCTGTTCCGCACATCTTTTTCTTCCATTACCCAATACCAGGCTCACTATTTAAAGAAACAACTTTACTGTTTCTGGGGAGCAGAAAGATGCAATAAAAATGTTCTCTTTCCTAGTGTTCCCAATTAGGAATCTGTAGAGAAAAAGTCCTTGGTGCCCTGTGTACTGCAGGCTAATGCAGCTAACTCTTTATTTTTTAGTTTCGACAACTACTCTGCTAATGTAATGGTCGATGGAAAACCAGTGAATCTGGGTTTGTGGGATACAGCTGGTCAAGAGGACTATGACAGACTACGTCCGCTCTCCTATCCGCAAACAGTAAGAGCTACAGTGTGAAATTAGAAAGAATCTGTACAGCTTTGTCTAACCTAAAGGTTTTCTCTTTTTGAGCATTAGGCCAAAGTTACCACTTCTGGAGTAGTATTTCTTAGTCACAGTGACTTGCTGCAAGCTACCTTCCTTCATCCTACCTTCTGTAGCTGTAATATTACAATCTTTGTACAGTTGTACAAATGTTAACATTTGCGTGCTTGTGTATTTGTGTGCACTTGTTGGCTTCTCTGTAGTTGCAGCCTCAGACTCAGCTAGAATGCTTGATTTAAAACAGGAAAAAAACAAACAAAAAAACCCCAAGCCCCAAAACAAAACCAAAAACCCCTTGGTGAATAGTCCCATCAGTTAGTCCATTGATTTTAAGGTTAGCATGCCTGCCAAAAGCAGGGTTTGTTTTTGTTTTTAGGCACATGTTTGGCCGCAACCTGACACTGTCACTGCTAAGCACTTTATATGGTTTAGTCTGAGAAGATGTTCTAAATGTGAGAGGCAGAATGAATGAAGATATTATTGGGATTGACAGCGGCTACATCAGAGCTTTCAAATGTACTTAAGCCCATGGCTGTTTTATTACTTACTGTAGCTTGTGCTATAACATCAATACAAATGTGCTTCTGTCTTCCATGTTTGCAACTGGTTAAGTCCTGTCTGCATGCTGCATCCTTCTGTGTATAAGGAGAATGCTGAAGTAGTCTGCTCTTTACTTTTCAGTGCAACCCCAGCTATGTTTTATGCGTGCAGACGCTGGGTTTCTAGTCTCTTTAGAGCAGTTATTTTTATCTGGTGGAGCTGTGCTATAAGAAAGATGGTAATTTTCAGGGGGTTTGGCATTGATTATTGTTGTTGCTAACTGTCAAATATATATCAATGCTCATAGTGTAAAATGAAGAATTGTTCCAGTTACTTTACAGAATAACTGAATACTGCTTTCTTGAATAATGTGACTTACGTAAGGAAAACTGGTGCGCTTTTTTTTTTTTCCTTTTAAGAAACTGTTTTAATCCACAGTTTTCCTTAACTCACTGCTCACTAACTCACAATTAGGCTTTCCCCTCCATTACAATACCCAGGATAGATGTGAACTTGCCAGTTGTAGGCAGCTCTAGTTAGAAATGCCAGAAATATCTGCCTTTTGTAGGAAGAGAGACAGTGGAAAGCTGGTTTTACCTAATATGTAGATATGTGCAGTATATCTAAAACACATCTCAGCTTAGAGAAAGGTATGATGAAAGATCACAAAATAGTGTGAGAAAGCAGAGCTGTAAGGGACAATATTGTTCCTGCCTCATGACAAAGAGGCAGAACACATGTGCCTGTCTTCAGCCTCCTAAAATAACAGTGGCTTTCTGATACACTGCAAAATAATTCCATGTCAATCTAAGCATACTTTTGGGGAAGAAAAATCTCTCCTGTACAAGCATGGGTAACTGTTAAATAAAGGTTTGAGGGACTTTCAGTTATTTAGATTGTTTCTTACAGCAGAAAATGAAACAGGGTGGTAAGTCTTGGAACTCCTTATGAAGCAGCCTTCAGATGTTTTCCTTGTGTGGAACAGAGCAGTAGAGTTGATGAAACCTGACTTTTTTTAGGATCTGTGTTCAGCCTCCTTATTCCTTCAGTGTGCTACTTAAACCCCGCCCCTCACATTTTGGTGGCCCTCCATTTCCCTGTATCTGCACCTGAACTACGTTCTGGGTGAGGTGAAAGCAGATTTTGCTGGGGACTTGGCCAATGTATGTATCATCTCCATTAGCCTCCTGGCAGTTCAGCAGCTGTCAACTTCACAGGATTTTGCTGTAGTGGAGGCATTAATTTGTGTCTTTTTCCTTCTCCCCACCCCTTAAAATATTCAGGAATTTAATACCTTCTCCTGACTGTATTTATAATCTACCACTATTTCAAAATAATTGGGGAAGAAGTTGGGACAGAAAAGGTGGCTTCCTTTTGAGACCAAACCTAAAAGCAAATTAAGTTAGGAGGATGCTTTTCATGAGAGGTTTGCTCTTACTAGTGTTCTCTGATGATGAAGACAGACATTTACAGGTTTGTGGGGAAGTCTGGTGGCCTGTTCTGGATGCAGGCAGTTGGTTGTGCTGAATCACAGGGCAGCATCTCCCTTGGGAAGAAAAGCCGTGTTGTGAGTATTTGTGAGCACAAATTACTGACTGAGAACATTTCCCCGTAAATCCATTTTTGGAGTAACTTTATCTCCTACTGTTATTAGGTTGGAGGAACCAATGGTAAGAATCTATCTTCCAGTCTGACAGATCAACCTCTTGCCGTATGTAAAACTTTAAGTAAACTTCAGTTCCAAGTTCTATCATCTCGTCTTGCTTATGATAGTGATAAATTGGCCCCTATTTTTTAAACAACTTCTTTTCTTGGAACTATTGCATTGCTGCAACTGAGAATTCCATTACCAGATCTCTCTATATGAGTTGCTAAGACTAAAAACCTTTTCTTGGAAATAAATAGCTTTTCCTCCTGCTTAAGTAGTGTGCAAGACACAAGAAATCTTGAAGTAATTCCTCATGATTACACTGAATTTTTTGATGTCTGGAGCTAGTAAAGGAGAGTCTGCATAATATGCAGAACTTCAGTTATCACAAACCTGCAGATTGGAAAACAGAAGTAGTGGCCATAGTATCACATTATTTGATGTTGTTTCTTTCTTCTTCTGGGACGCTGCTACGGAAACTTGTTGGGGTGCATGAACAAATGGGTTGCAAGTGCTTAGCAGTGCAGATGTCAGCTGCTGACCTAACAAAATGCCTTGAAATGCAGCACAATCAACTAACATTCTGAAATGCCTGATTCTGTAACACAGTTGATACTGTGATTAAGTACGGATGCAGAGGTAGGTTGGGGAAAGCTGGGCTTGTTTGAGAGATGCTGATTGAGTTTGGGGTCATTCAGCAAGATTACAGTCTTCATCATCTTAGAGAAAACGCATTTCATGGTTATTCTGAATGCTTGCAGAAAACAGTCTATATGAAGTTCATTGTTTTTTGAAGGGGTTTGGTGTAAATGTGCTCTAAAATGTTTTTACCAGGTCTTATGATCTTTCTTTTGCCTTCAATTGAAAAGTGAGATGTGCAAGATCCCTAAAACACCCACTTCTGAAGTTTTTAATGCTCTTCTCAATCCTAATCTTGATACAGAGAAATTCTGAGATCTTTTTATACCAGTAGTCAGTAGAAGTGACAGTTCTACAAGATTCTTCTGATTTGGACATGGAAATAATAAAAGTTACTGTGTGATTCTCTTATTCCATAGTATATATTTACCCTTGCAACTGAAGACTTCAAAGTAGTTTATTAGTAGTATATTAATACTTAAAAAATGGATGCCAAGAGTTAACACTTTGCAACGCCTTGTGCTGATGAATTACTTGTCTTTCAAGGCTTAACTCAGAGGTCTGCAGAGTTTCCATCGCCAGGTTAGAAGCCAGGCTGATGACTCCTCATTGCTTCATGTGTTTGTCAAGGATCTGAAGTAGTTTTGGTTTTTTTCTGAATGTCATTGAAGGAGAAGAGACATTTAGGGCGGGGAAGAAGCTTGCAGTGCAATGCTACTGGAGTTGTAGTTGCTGGATACTGCAGTAGCCGATTGTAAACCTGACTACACTATTCGCTGTTGGTTTTCCCCTTCTTTGTGTCTGCTTGTAGCTGCCTGTGAATGGATTTCCCACTGAGACAGCTGCCTCCACCTGTCATGGGCAAGTGTACTGTTGACCTTGCCTTTTGCAAGCATGGTGCAGCTGACAGGGTCATACAGGTGTGGCTGGTATTGGCCTCTTCATGAGCTTTTACAATGGTTGCTCTGCTGTGCTAATTTCTATCAACTTGTTTTGTAGGATGTCTTCTTAATCTGTTTTTCCCTTGTGAGTCCTGCTTCCTTTGAAAATGTCCGTGCTAAGGTGAGTATAAGCTGGTACCATTTTATTTCTAAGTAAGTGTTCAACATACTGCTCGCTGGGCAGCAGTGGATGGAAAACAGGGGGTGATTTATTTTTGGCAGGCAAAACTTGTGAACTGTAGTCTGAAAAGGCAGAAATTCATTTGCCCAGGTTACCAGTCATGGAAGTTCAGGGCACATGAAATACTATGAATTGTTCTGATACAGTGATAACAGTAGTTTAAGAGTATTCAGCTGACAAGGTGCTGAGATCACAAATGCCAATTAAATGCAATTTAAAG
This sequence comes from Nestor notabilis, assembly GCF_000696875.1. Classification (NCBI taxonomy): domain Eukaryota; kingdom Metazoa; phylum Chordata; class Aves; order Psittaciformes; family Psittacidae; genus Nestor; species Nestor notabilis. Next base: position 9,854 of record NW_009931980.1, read on the forward strand.
AAAAATATTTAAATCCAAATGCATATAATAATGAGGTTGATACCACTTGTGTGCTCTTGCTGTTGCAGTCATTCATATCTGTGGACAACTCAGCTGTATGGCACTGGGGAAACCTCACAAAGGAGAGGTGGTCTTTGTGGGTAAGGGAAGTGCAGATCAGGGCTCTTCTGGTGCGTGGAGAAAATCCAGCCCTTGGTAGGGTAAATTTTTAAACCATATGGAAATACTTGTTGGCTTCATTGAAAGAGTTTTGCATTGTCTGCTCTTTTCTGATACTGCCTCGATGAGGTGTCACGTTCTCCCTTTCCTCTTCGACTCCGGAAGTGTCATGAAGGGCTGGAAGCCCTTGTGGGAATCTGCCCCCCCCAACCCAAACTTTTCTTTGCAGTGGTATCCGGAGGTGCGGCACCATTGTCCCAACACTCCCATCATTTTAGTGGGCACCAAACTCGATCTCCGGGATGATAAGGACACTATTGAAAAACTGAAGGAGAAGAAGCTGACTCCCATCACCTACCCACAGGGCCTTGCCATGGCAAAAGAGATCGGTAGGATGACAGCAGGGTTATTGTTGAGCTACACTTGGTCTGTGTTAGATGTACCTTAAAAATAAGTGCCTGGCTTCTGTTGTAGTTACCTTGCAGCAGTGCTGCTGTGACTGGGGAAAAGCTGCTTTGTAACAGCCTTTCTGCTTCCACAGGTGCAGTGAAATACCTCGAATGCTCAGCACTTACGCAGCGAGGCCTCAAGACAGTGTTTGATGAAGCCATCCGAGCAGTTCTGTGCCCCCCTCCTGTAAAGAAGAGGAAGAGAAAATGTCTGCTGCTGTAAACGTTACCCTCCCCCACCCCACTCCAAACCCTGTGCTTTGCTCGGAACAATGGAGCATTCACACTCAATGCCAAGTTTTTCTGTTATAAATTAGTTCTTTTCCATAAATTCTTGAACCAATCAACAATTTCACAGTTTCCTTTTGTTTCAAGAATGACAGTTACCTTCTAAAAGCAAACTCCTGAAAAGACAAACACATGTAAAGCCTTATTTTTAAAATCCTATTCTTGCTCAATTAAGTGTTGCCAAACTATCTGCTGAACTAAGTTGCGTTGTTGTGCTACGAACACTAAGCACTAAACTGTTTTTTAAAGATTCTTCTGAAGATGACTCTAATTTCTGGTAGGAAATGCAAAAACACTTTCTAGTTTTTCACAGTAAGTAGCAGTACCGGGTCATTAGCGAAACACTGCACTCAAATGTGGTTTATTACTGAGTGGTATCTCAACCCACAGTCATTGCGCAGCGTTGTAGACCAGACCCAAATTGCTGGCAATGACTGACACCCGTGAGTCACAGTGTAAAATGCTTTATCGTGGGTAAGGGCTTGGTTGCAATCTAGTTCTTGCTGCTGTGATCTAAAGAATAAATAAATAACTATTCGTACTGAAGTGTATCTAGTCCTTTTGACAGCTTTGTGTTGTGATGGATAAAGGAAATAGTGGGTTGGATCAAATGATAGTGCCAGACAGTATTTCGATGCCGTACAGCTGACTTACACTACACTGCCAGGGTAGCTGAAACTGAACTGACTCTTAGTGCAGGTTAAAACCGGGGCCTGCTGTCCCAGAGGTGCAGCAGTGGAAGAGAGGTTGGTGTTCACAGGTAAATTCCGTTGAATTTCAAGTAGGGCATTTGTTTAGGTACAACTCTGAACCAGTCATTCCCACAACTGTTGTGTAGTAAATGCTTTTCTTGTAGAATCTCTTCTTACTGAGCAATATAAACTTGTATTTTAAAACCCTTCTGATGATAGACATTTGCTTTTTTTTTCTTTGTAGAGTAGAATGTTGAAGCATATCCTTCTTATTTTCCTGTTATTTCTGACCCAGTAAGTTATATGCTTTCTGAGGAGCTTTTACTCTATTAACTAGGTGTAAAAATCATGTGAAGCAGCTTTACACATTTTAGTAATTTTTTGTATTTTAAACCTCTATAAACTACAAATTTTCTCACCTATCCCTCTTTGCAAGCTCTCCCCACCACTGTAACGTTACTAATGCAGACAAGTGTTCTTTATGTCACTACATGTACATGTGCAGCATAGGCTGAGTAATGGTAACCTGGGTCTGTGAGGTTCTGTAAACTAGTGCTCATGTTCTGTACATTCTAAGCGGGCAGGAATACGATGTTGAACTACACCCTTTCAACCACTAAAGCAAAATTTACAAGTAAAAGTTGCAAAATTGTGAAGTTTTTACATTGATCTTTTGCTAATGCAATTAGCAGTATGTTTTGCATGTATGACTTAATAAATCCTTGAATCACATGTGTGGTAATGTTTGTGTTTCTCAGCAAGTGTTCTCATTCTTGCACCACTCTGTTTCAGGGTTGTTCCTCTGCTGCCACCAGCAGCCCAGTGCAATGCTCCCCACTGGTGGTGTGAGGGGTACCCTGATGTGAAGAACCAGCATTAAATACAGCACTTGGCACCATTTCTTTGGAGGCCGTGCATTATCACTGGCGTTCTTAGTGGCTCCTTATGATGCTTATGAAGCATTTTAAAGCTGCTGCCACCCTGGGGAAAAAAACACACCCATTTCACTGTGTTGTGTGCAAAGAAAAGTGCTTTTCCTCTAAAACTGACTGACTTTTTACCAACTGGTAAATGATGGCTCTGTTTGTGTTTAAATGCCTCAGATTTTAGCCTTTTAAAGTTACAGCTGTGCTGTTGCTTGTCAGGGCAGGAGCGTGCTGCGCTCCTGCTCACTCCAGGGGAGTTGGAGGGTGACTCTGCAGTACCCTGAAAGTGGCACCCCTGCTCGAGGAGGAAGTATGTGCTTGGTCTTTGCTAGTGGTGGTGCCTTACCTTGCTGCACAGCCTCTAGCTCTCTGGACAGCTCTAAACTAGTAACTTTCATCTCACACCAGCATACCTGAATGTAATAAGACAAGTTTTTAGAGTGCATTTTTATTTAGTCTCCATATCAAGTATCACTGCAAGAACAGCCACACAGTTTTCTCAAACACATCATATTACTTTTAAATTTTTTTTTCTTTTAAATAAGAACTACTGAGCCTTAAAAGAAGTTAAAATAGTTGCACACTAGAAACAAGGAATCCACTTAAAATTAGTGTAACTGGTTATATATTTTTGGCAGAATTGGATCGGTGCTCTTGGTAGTCAGAGCTACTGACTAGCTAAGATGCCGCTAGCAAAGATGAATAAAGGATTGGGTTTATTTAGTCTTCTGATTAAGTAGTTCTAGTAGGGGTTTAAAATCAGTAAAAGTAGTTACGTGGCTCAACAACTATAAACAACAGATAAAAGAATATTGCACACGTATGTCCAAGCAGCATTTAACCACGACACCCCCTGCCCCCAGGTGCTACCACAATCAGTAAGAAAAATAGTGCAATCAATGAGAACCACCCGGTGGGGCTGCCCTTCACACCACAACCTCTGCTCCCTGACCTGCCCCACACCTGCACACTTACCCCCCCAGCCGCTGCGCTGGGGCAGCCGCTCATGCCCAAGGGGCTGCTGTCACTGCGCTCCCTCCATGCAGCACCTCCAGGCTCCGCGCAGGCCGGTCATGGGCAGTGGCAGGATGTGACTGTGAAGCAGAACTGGATTTTTTACCATTTTTTGGGTCTGGCGCTCACACACGCGCTCACTTTGGTCGAGCACTCAGCTGGTGCCTCGGCTCTCATGCTCCAGCATCCACAGGCTCAGCTGGGACGTGTCACACCATCATGGTTTGTAAAAGCTCAGCCTTCAGCGCGAGTGCAGACTGCTTTAACCAGCCTCTTGCCACACAAGGTCACTGCAGAGCCAAGGGCATGAAGACCCTTGTTTATTTTATGCAATGTGAGAAAAAAGTTCTGAAATCCACACAGGTATGAAGTGGAATGGTCCCTGAATACCTGAAACCTGCAGCGAAAACCCCCTCACCTCGGTGAGCTATGGCTACACCACATTGGTGTTACATTCTCGTGTCTGACAAGAAATACATGATCTGTGATCCTGAGACAAACTGTTCAGCGCTTTGAGCACAACGTCTGGCATGTGGTCTGTTATCATCTTGGGACTTATTAAAATGCTGCTGAAGACTGTTTCATTTGACCATCTTGCCGTGTATTTAGTATCTGAAGAGCACCACCTAAAACAAAGCACACCATAACATAACAAAGCTCAGACTGTTGGATCTGGTGCCCAGTGCCAAGCCTAGAACTGGCAAACTCAAGGCTTCTGCCCTTGCTCAGGGAGGAACCAGAACCTTTTCCCAAAGAGCCACAGTTCAGCCCTTCAGCACACAGCTGGAAATGCTGCCATTACTTGTCCTGAAGGCAGAACACCACCAAATTACACAGTGCCTTAACAGGGAAAGAACTGAGCAAATCATCCCACCCAAACACAGGCTACAGCCTGAGCAAAGGGGGTGAGGGGTTAAGCACTACACAGCCACATAATCAATGTCAAATGCAGGGAGTAAGTCACAGACATACCAGTAGGAGACTGGACACTAGATTTAATACTGCACATACGATGTATTTAGGGTTTTATTTTACAGAACAGTACATAATAGGGGCTCTTGTGTGCTAGTCCAATTGAGGAAAAAACCATGACCAACTGCTGCGCTGTGCAGTAAATAAAGGGTAAGGAATGAACTAGAAGTAAATCAGAAGAGCATCAGAAGAGCCATCAAGGAAACCTGCCACGTCACAGATGTTAAGCTAGCTAACTCGTAAAACCAGTGGTAAAATCGTTCAACATTAAAGATGTGAAATTTAAACAAAATACTAATCTACTGAATGGGAGGAAAAAAGCAGATTTCTTCTCCAGCCCTTTTCTCTTTTTTCCCTTTGGTAGGATGGTTTTGTGCAAGTTACAGATGCTCTTATTTCTGTTTCAGAGTGAAAGAGGAGAGGATATCAAGTGCAGTCTAGCTTGTGGGCTGGTTCAGATTGCTTTGTCTAAAAATCTTAGCAGCAATAAAACTCAAAAAAACCCTGCTAAACATACCAGTGCCCCAATACCACCACAATCCTCACCCTCCCAGCAGTTTCAGCTTTCCTGCTGTCTTTGTCCTACCTTCCTGCATCTGCAAAAAAGCAGGCAAGGACAGGAAAGCAAAGGCTGCATGGGCACACTGGTTACTGTGGGGCTAGACCTCTCCTGTCTGGCTAGGCCAGTATTATGGGCAGTATTTTGTCTCCTCATCACCAGTATTTCAGTGACTACTCAATAACAAGATATTTTGTGATCACTTTACTACTAGCAGAACATAAGACGGCAAGATCTGCAGTCTCCGGCAGGAGCTGCAGCATGCCAAAGCTGAGCTGAACAGTCTGTTTAAAATCATCACATGAGCACATGCAATAAAAGGGCAAAAAGGTACACGGGGACAAAGAGCAACAGTTTCCAGGGCTTGAAGTGAAACCGAAAGCAGCAAGGAGGCACAGAATGAAAACTGAAAGGCTGGCTAATGCCTGAAAACCAAAGATGGGTACTGGAGATGCAGATGAGACACAGAGCTGGAAACATGTACGTTGAAAGAGAGAAGCAGCTTTAAGTAGATTTTAGGCAAACAGGACAGTGGTATTTGTTACTCTACTTACGTCCTAGAGCTGGATTCTTCTACAATATGGATAATCTTGCCAGGGAGATACAGACGAGGATACTGAGGTGGTGAATTGAGGTGTGATTCATCCTCGAGGGTGTTGTATGACGGTGAGCGATGAACCATTAAGCTCTCCTCAGCCAGAAGTGGCTGGGTGAGGGCATCTTGGTTTCTACCATCCAGCTCCGTTGGGAAGTTATCCGGATCTCCTCCAAATACTTCGTACCAACACCCCCGCAGCAAGATCTGGTACTGAATTCAGAAAGAAATAGTCAAATTGAGGTTTGGCATCTCTTCAACTAACTTACTCATAGTTGTGTGCTTGCACGCGCATCACCTGAAACTACAATCAGAAGATTAAAAATGACTGTATGCACATGCTCCCCTAACTTCCTGTTTGGTAAAACCTCCTTACTGAGTTTTTCCCACAGTATTATCTATTATTTCACCCACTACCTAACCTAATGCACTAGTAACACGACCAAAACCATGACATTCTTCACCAGTTCAATTACTCAGGGTGGATTCAGCTCTGCAGATGTAGGTTTTCTTGTACCTGAAACTTCTAACTGTCCATTATCTTATTCTGTATTTATAACATCACCCAGGTCCTTTACATTACTCCTCATCCTGGGATTACCTGGACATCTTGTGAGTGCAGCAGATTTAGCTTAGATGTTCAGAAGTGGCAGTTCTGAATCTTTAAGCCACTCCTCTCTACCTCCACTATCCCCGGCCTCACACCACAATGATCCAGCACCTTCAAGACACTGTTTTTCACTAACAGTGAAAAGAAGAGGTAAGCAATTAGCACTGTGACAGAGAAATATTTGCTTTCCAAATGAATTCTGAAGGTAAAATTTAGGTAAACCCACTAATTTGATTACTTACTGATACTAAATAGTTACTAAAGTAAGTAATCTTACTTATTTTTTCACTATTTATTTTAGCTGGTTTGTTTGTTAGTTTCTCCCCATTTTCAAGTTTCCTTATCAGCAAAACTAGCAAACAGGTAATTTTGGGCCTTGGAAGTTGTGCACAGGTATCTCCCGGGTCTTATTGAATCTTAATTTCCAACAAGACAGCTTTATAGGATAGGAGAATAAAACAAACATCACTGAATTAAGAAACACACACTTTTGTTCCAAAACACAACTGTAACTCTCATTGTTAAGATCAAAAATACACACACCAACTGTCCCTTCATTAAAGCTGGGGCTGAACTGAGGTAGCAATTCCCCCGACTTAAACCAGAACTGCATTTAATTACCTTGGGTCTGTTGCAGTTTGCCACAATTCTCACTATTCTCCTCTTTAAATCCTCCATGTTGGGCATACTTAACCTGTTCAAACACACATAGAACAAGGTAAAGCCAAGCCTGCCATTCTCTGCAATCTAACACATGCCTGAAAGAGCAATTTAAAAGTATTTCCATCTCACCTTGCCACAAGGTCCTTTCCAACAATCACTGAAACAATGAAGTGCTTCGTGTAATCTGCAAGTGATTTGCTTTAACAAAAAAAGGAGACACATTTTAGATACAATGAAGAAATATACACACTTCAGTGTTATGATGATCATTATAATTTAATAGAAACACAACTATGAGGCAACGACAGCAGCATTTGCAGCCAGTTCTTCAGTACACTTCGAGATCTACCCGCTACAGATGATAGAGTAACTTCAGTGCTGATTATAATGGTATGTGTAGATGTCAAACAGACCAAGATAGATGGGTCAGGTGAGCATTTTATTTCCAAAACTTTTAATTTTAACTCTAATTATACTACCTGATAGTATACAAAATTCACTAGATACATTTAATTCGGTAATATTCCCCCAAGAACTCAACTATAACTCAAGATGGAGCAAATCCAATTCTAGTGGAGAATGCATAAACAAACTCTTAACACAGAGAGTTATTATCTAATGTATGCCAACTACCTGGAAAATATTTACATCTTCGGCACACAACTAAGTTACAGAAGTCTCTTACCTTAACAGTCCTCCTGGGGGAGAAAAGGCATAACACCTTAATGTTGGGAAAATGATCGCCAGTATAGAAGCTGTTCCACCACCCAAACTGTGACCAACTATCACAAGTTTATATTCCTATAGACAGAGAGAGAAGACTGAAGCATAGACAGAGAAAAAGCTGTGTGTTTTTTTCTGGCAAACCAAATTATTTAGAAGGTAACTTACTGGAGCAATTGTGAAAGCCTGGTTTAAAATTCCATCATTTATTAGCTTCTGATAGATGTAGTTTGCAGCTTGAGTTATTCCCTACAAGACAGCATTCAAAGTTAGAAGGGTACATCTAATCTGAAGTGTGAGACACATATACTTTAAATACAACACCATCACAGAGCAACTTCCCTTTGGCAAAGCTGATCTTCGTTTTCTCATGCTCCTGACAGAGGTCTAGTTACAACCAAATGATCTTACATGTAATGGCTAAAAAGTTTTTAGAATATTTAATACGGACATGAAGCCTGCCAAGAGGATTACAAACTCTGCCTTGCAGTTCCAGAGGCAGTATGTGATGCAACTAAGTCACTGAAATAAATCTGCAATCCATCTCACAAGATGCGAGATGTGTTTAACTAAAGGATCCCATGTGTTTATAGATTCCTTACTGCTGAGATAATCTATCCATAGCCACTGACTGCACACACCTTATGCACAAAGCCGTTCTCTAGAACATCCTCCAGTGTCAAGTCTTCACAATCTGCTGACAGATCAGTGAGAATGTCCTGTGAACAAGACAGCTTTTGTCAGACCTCTCTGCAGGGCTTCATGGCTCATGCTCTGCTAGTTGACACTGTCACACAGACATCAACAGCCTGACTTCCAAGTGTGTAAGCAACAGAACACAACCCACCATAAACCACCACCCAAGCAAATACAGCCATCACAGTCCTGATTTCAGCAACTATTTCCAAGCTGCAAACACAAGCATTACAAATGCACCTCTGCTCACAGAGGAATTACCACCACCCACCCTTCAGACTCACTTTCAGTGGCACAGGAATATTACCCATCCAAGGACAAGAGGGCTTACAACTTAAGCCTGGAAAACTCACACCTGTGAGTGAGTTATTCTTAAATGTGCCAGTGTACAACAATTTCCTCTGGTTTACTGGGAGTTCACCCACTTCTGTAAAGCTAATTATTTCTATCAGATGGATGATACCTCAAAGGACAAGGTTCCTCTCACTGCAACCACAATAGCTTCTTTTTTGTGATCCAAAGCAACAAAAAATGGGATCTCATAGATCTGGAGGGGAAAAATGTAATCAGTAATGACACCAAGTTTTTGTTAAGAGTAAGCATTTGTTCTCACCTTCTGAAAGCTCTCTTATTGAGTTCTCTATTATGTTATGGAAAGAAGCTGAATTACTTTCTTATCAACTTACCCTAGGTGCCTTTTTTGCAATACTGAGGCAGATTTATGTCAACAAATTTGTGGCTGTTCCTTTAGATTAGAAAAACAAACAAGCCCAATGTCCAAACCAAAAGTTTCAGGGCCTGTTTTCATTTGGCTTTGATTCTTGCACCTTATAAATGCTGAAGGCAAACTAGAAACTTCACCCGTTGCTTTCCCTGAATTAATCGCTAAGTGTTTTTGCTGAATGCCTGTCCAGACTGTTTACCTTGTTATGAAAACTGATATGAATGAAGTCTCTGTACTGCAGTCCTGTTATTCTTAGGATGGATCCAAAGTGAAAGTTATGACGATCACTGCCAGTTATATCAGAATCTGTTGGTCTATTTCTGCAACTAACAAACACACAGAAGAAAGAAACTTTCATGCTCCAATTTTTTAGGCTTCCTTTCAAGGAATCAAACTTAGTTACTTCTGCAGAAGGATTTCTGCCAGGAATCAAAAGCTCTTTTTGGTTTGGTTTTGCAATAATACCAGTAGTCTGATACAAGATGTTACCTCTGCCCACAAGCCTGGTTTTGCCTGAGCAGCATGCCACACATTTTCAGTTCAAGGACTGGCAAACACATCATTGCTATAAGACTATCAGTAGAGCAAACAATGCAATAAGACAAGAACCCTTAAGACTACAGGCCAATGAGAGAAAATACAGACAAACAAAAAGGAAATTCAAAACAAGTTCTGCCATCAGGCTTATCTCATGTTGTATCCATCGTGTTATGTGGCAATTTGTTCCCCAAGTCATTTATATTTCTGTATGTTGTATTTCATGTTACTAATTAAGAGAATCATGGTTACAGTCACAAATGTCAATGGTCACTCAAATATACAGTAATCCTGCACAGCATTACACATACTTCAATATAACTATGAACATTTTTTTGCATAAAGGGGGCAAAGGGAATAAAATGGAGGCTGGAGGGACAGGCAACTTTTGCTAATATCTTTAAGACAGGGAAAATTGTTGATACACTCTTATTCCTATACATACACATATGTGCCCAAAAGGCAGCTCTGAAAAGCCACATTTTAGAACATGCTTGGTTTAATTCCAATTCTCCCTTTGTCATTTCACTGACTTATCTCAATCACAATCTTTCCTTAAGAAAAAAAACCAAGCTGAAAAGACACTGAAATTTTGTTTCTACTGAATTTGTGAAAGATAAGTCTACCAGTCAAGCTCATGTACTCCCAAGAGAGAGATAATCTAATGCAACAAAAATACTGCTATTGAAACTATGTTATTTCTGCTAATGCTAATTACATAAAAGGAAGCTACGTGGTTTTAAGCTCTTGATCAAACCTACCAGTCACCATTGAGCTTACAGAGTGCAGTAAATGGGTTGGTGTAGACGTAGTAGGGCCAACCATAAGCAGCTGCAGCAAACAGCATATAGTGAGCAGCGTTCTCCAACTCAATATCCAGATCATCTGTCTGAAAGGACACAGGGAAAGAAAAGGAAGGACAAAGAGGAAGGAAGGTGAGTTAGGCAGCCCCAGAATAAAACCTGAATACAGACTAATGGAAATGAAGGCACGATGGAATACAACTATCCAAAAGGAAAACCTCGAGGTCTGAGAGGAACTAAAAATAGCCACTCATATTCCAGGAAAAAGTCTGTGTTTGTTTGCATGGCTACACAGCTCAGGAATCTTGAAAAGCTCTCATTAAATCTGCTTCTTCCAATACTTACGCACTGATAAGCTCAATACCGAAAACAACATTCACTCCAAATATGTTACTTAAGGATGTCAAAAGGCCAACTTTGGCAAAGACTTCTGCAGCATGACCCCATTATATTGGCTGGATACAAAAGGAGTTTGACAGTAATGCACTGGTTGAAGTAAAATTACATACTTCTATGAAACACAGACCAAAGAGGGCAAAATAATTTACAAAGGCATTTCACCATAGAAAACTAGCAAAAATCAATTAGCAAACTGTAAATCTGCAAGCATTTTAAAGATGCTACTTTTGTTTCTTACCTTGTCTGCTTATTTGCAGCAGGCATAATTTAAACAGACCACAATACTAAAAGACTAGCTTTTCAGTTCTGTGTGACTAGTACTAAATATTAAATTTTCTCTCTGTTCCCTTTCTCTCCTGGCTCTTCAACAATGATCAAATGTCCTAAATGGTTCCCTTTTTGCACTTAATTAGTTATGCAAAAGTGGACAAATGTTTTGACTGCAAACTCATCAAGATGTTTTCACTACATTTATTAATAATTTTAATTGTTGTGAATTTTTATGGTAGTGTTTAATTTTGTTAAAGAAACAAAACCAAAAAACCCTTGCACAAAGAACAGCGTTTCAATTTGACCTGGCACCATCTCCTACAGTACATTAAACCAGAGGCTGCAACAACCCTATCTTACCACAAGAGATGATGGAGAATGACACAAGACTTCTTCAGGCTCTTTTGGGCAACTTTCCATTTTATCTTGCTCTTGATGGAGCAGAGTCAAACCAGCTGCTATGTCACTTGGCACCAGATCAGTGTCCTGTACAAAGAAATGAAAAAGTGCTTAAAACAATCCCACATCTCAACATGGCAAAACCACCTCATAAGAAAATGCACATGGAATTGTATTTCTTCTGTTTATAAATAAATACATTTCACTCAGAGGGAATGTGCACTGAAGACAGCAGCATCCAACCTCCCACGCCTTCTATACATACTGAATATTTTCTTCAGTAGGACTGATGACAATTCTACTCATAATTTTCATCACTTAACAAAATACCAAATAAAAGGTGTTTTTTCAGCTAAGGACACGCTTTGCCATGTAGCAAACAATCATCCAGACATTACTGATCACTGTTCTACACCACCTGTAGAACACTGTGTAGAACTGATCACTTTTGACATGCTGTGTGAAAAGTTCTCTACACTGAGAACAACCGAGAGGCATTTTACATGGGAGAAGGCTGAAGGGTTTATACTGAACCATCTGGGTCAGTCATCTTGCCACAGTACTCACGCCCTTTACCCTGTAAGTCACTGAGTGGCCTGTTGCTATAATCTGCATGCCCAAGTACTGCCTAATAATGAAGAACTACTAGTCTTGAAATCATGGACAGATTTCAAAGTCAACACTGAACTATGACTGCCCAAGAAGTAAGTGACACAAATTTGAGCTCAATCAACACGAGGCAGACTCCAATTTGGCAGATGCTGTTGCCAAAAAGCAGCTTCCTGCGTGTGCATGCTCTAGTCTGGCATGTGCTCAGAAGTGGCTCAGAACGGGAAGATTGCCTTAACATACTGTGGGGCTCATTCTTTCAACAGTCAGAAGGAAGTCAGATTCTTTGCTATGGGTATGACTTCTCACTCATCATCAGTAGGAAAAATGCCTGAATCTTCACAAATCGAGGAAAGGAAACTCACCCTTGTTCTCCTGACTAGATAGAATACTGCTTTCCCACAGCCCTTCATGCTTGTGAAGGGAGAGAAACCTTTGTTAAATGGAGGGAAAAATCAGTGTTGCATACATTGTATGAGAATCACCTTTAGTTTTGAAACTGACATATTCAAAACTCATCTGAAGGCACAGGGACCTCTGGCTGACCAAAGGTACATGTGTGTTGCAAGGTCTGCAAATTCAGTTAGTCAAAAGAGAACATAAATAAAGCTTTCCATCTTACTGAAAAGTAGGTGCGGAAGAGCTCTGCGATACTTGTAAAAGCCACTCGATGGTCATCATCTTGCACAATGCAGCAGCACAGTAACCTGATTCTTTTTTCCCAGACCCTGGTGGCAGTGTTCTTCACGTTATACAGCAACTGTCCTGACTGACTGCTCTCCAGGTTCCGACTGACACTATTGGTGAGGTAAAATGTCTTTTTCCCCCCAAGCGGATCAAAGACGATTACAACTCCAATGATGGTAAAGATGATGATAACCCAGCTGCAAAACAGAAGGAAGTGGGATAAAAAGGCTGTGAAACTAGATACTGACAAGAAAACACAACTACAGATCTTGACAGAAAGAAAACTAAGTTGGGTATGAAATACTGTATAAACATCATCTGCTACTGTCTTAAGGGTGCATGTCTTGTTACCAGGCTTTCAATTCACCAGGCACATGAACAAGGCACATTTCACAGAGGGCACCAAACTCAAACCACAGCCCTGTGCTTGCGAAATAGCAAGCCAGGGGTGTGAAGGCTCCATTTTTCACTACCAGTTATCTAGTTACTACCCTCTTCACATTTATCCAGTTTTCTGCATTCCCACCTATCCCTCTTAGCCTTTCTGATCTTCACCTCCTTTCCTTTACTCTAGCACATGCTCATTCAGGGCAAGCAGCTAAAGCTTGTTTAGGAAAAAGTACCAACTCATTCTAGCTGTCTAGATTTACAAATTCTTATCCTTTTACAGTGAAAACCCTTCTATGAGAATCCACAATAATTTATACGATATCAAAGTCTCCCACTGCTGGGAAAGCCTTCAATAAACATGTACAAAACCCATGTCAGCAGTATTTTCCACTTTACATATGCTTGGATCTGGGGGAAGGAACCTTTACCTTGCAATAACTGTCCCCATGACGGCATTTATCACAGTCTTCTCACAGTGCACACTGCTGTCTGATACCCATACAGCTCCTACAACAGCCCAGATGAATTCAGGAAAATAGAGAAGTAGGCGAGTATAAAGTAGCTTGGGAAGTGATTTTCTTGGGCCTGGATTAGAAATTGTTCCTGAAATCACAGGGAGAATTTAAAACAAAAACTGTTTATGACCACATGTTAAGTACACAAAATGCTACCTGGATATCTGAGCTTTCCAGAAAGTAAGAAATTTTCATAGTCAATGGAAAGTTATTACTGAAGCTGAGAAAAGAAAAACAACAATGGGTTTATCTCTGTGATTCTCGGAATCTCCTCTACTAATGCCCAAAACTTACTCTCTAGGCAGAGGCAGTTCTGCAGTGAACACAAGGCAGCAGTGCAGTGCCCAGCACAAGGCAAAGTGGCACACTGGAGCACTGGCTCATGTAAAGTTCCTTTTGACTTCTGGTGACTGCTTTTATTATTATTCTATTTAGCTTTCAGTTGGCTGAGTATTTCATTTTTAGATACTAGTTTGCTGGGCCACAATATAAGTTTGCCAAGTCACTAAATAATAAATTAATTCACATTAGTATTTAGCAGAACAAAAGTAGGACCACTACCAGCACAAATACTTCTTAGATTATTTTCTGTATTGGCAGCTTAATAATAACCTCTTCATTTCAGCACTCTCAGGCAATAAAAAAAAGGAGTAATTTCTGGCCGGCTCAGCTCCTTAAACCAGTTTGCTAATCACAGGGTAATGAGGTGGTGGGTGTGTGTGCTCATGTGTAGGCAGGAAAATTTGTAAAGGCTTAAACCACAGCAGAACAAAAGCGACTCTGGAAACTATTTACCAATTGTAAAGCTGTGGTTCACATCCAGTGACAAAGCTGTTTAAAAATCCCTTGATCCAGTGGTCACTTATCCCATTCCCGGATTGTTGCCTGTACCAGAGCAGCACAGTTGCTTACAGGGACACAATCAGATGGAACTGTGGTTCCTGAAAACAACTTCTTTCCTTTCCCAGCACCACAACCCAGTGTATGAGTTCTCCAGTCAGATGCACCACTTTCATCACTAATGCCCACATCAGTACAGTGCAAGGGGTCATGCAAGAACCACTGCTCCCAAACCCCCACATTTAAACGAGGCCAAGACATCTCACCATTAATTTTCTTGGAAATTCAGCCTCAGAATTCTTCCATGTCTTAGTTCTAATGGCCTTGTAGCTGTAGCTGTATACCAATCAAGGCTCTTTTCTCACTGCTATTTACAGTTATATCTCCAGCCTCCTCAACTTTGATATAAATATAAGTAACATATTTCCTCCTCTGGAAACTGTAGGAAAACCAGTGGTCAAGATTCAAGGCCAGGATTATCATCCACATCTCTACTCTGTCATGGTTTCCTTCATGTTTCTTTCCACTTAAATAATTCAAACACTTTTATTTACAGTGTGTTGTGAGAACCAATATATTAGAAATTGTGGGGTCTCGTCTGCAGAGACCACACACATACTTCGAATTAATCTTGTATTACTTTGATAATGAGGTGCCTCACCAGGAAAAAAAGCTGCCTTAGCATTTTTTAGTTCAAAATGAACCATTTCTACAAATAACTAGAAGTTGTATTGCGGTCCTTACTCTTCACTTACTTGAAGTCAATGTTTAGCCATTCACTTCAAGCTGTAAGTCCTGTTCTATTTAACAGTACTTACTGAGTTAGTTTTACTATGACATTTACACAGATCCCTTTCCCATGTGTGTTTTTCCCCAAGCAACCCACCACAGCTACTGAATGTTAACAAGTCACAACAGTATCTGCCTTTGCAAGGAAAAGCTAACATGACACTTCAGATGAGAAAATTATTTTGGATAATTTCCCCTGAATTCCTGTTGGAGAGGCTGAAGTGTTGCATCTGAGGTCACATATTAACGGTGAATGCAGAGAAAGGTTTCAAGGTGCTCCGATGACAGTGAACATATCACCATTAGCTGCATTAACCTGTTGTGTCCACTTACGTTAGATTCCTGACTAACAGAGGCAACACTATTAAAGCAAATAAATTAATACTGACAGCTTCTCATGTTCGACTACCACTAAAGCACTTGAATTTTACTTCACTTTTAATGTCAACTCCAGATTAAAAAAGCATATATGTTACAATTCTACTAGATTAATATAAACTATTAACTATTTACCTTGCATACTGATGTACACAAGAGCAGATAACGCACATATTATAGCAGCCAGGAGAACGAGGAGGACAAGCAAGTAGCTGTGCAGTAATCCTCCCCCGGGACAGTTAAACCGCCCCTTGTGAACCGCATAAAGAGCAAGAATTCCAATCCACCTACAGGAAAATGAGATAAGAGAGTTATAGTTGGAACAGCGCACACTGCACAGCGATCACCTGATAAAGTCTTCATCTTAATGACAGCATCCCACAACGATTAAAAGAAAGGGAGTTGTTATATTAGGAATCTGTCGGGATCAAAGAACTAAACGGATGCTCAGCAGTAATTACAACGAAGTCGCTGCAGACCGAGCAGCAGACTCGCTCTGTGGTGCGCTACTCACTGCCGCAGGTCCCGGCGAACCTGGGCTGATCTCTACGAAGGAATCGCCGTATTAACTCTGGCAGGAACGAAACCACGTTCGCACCAGCCACGGGCTGAACACAACCCAGCAGTTAGGGTTCCGCGCACGGAACACAGGCGGTAGGTAACGCGGCGCTGTGCCGTTA